>NC_135497.1:272013260-272063260 GCF_052857255.1 Amblyomma americanum
ATGCTGGCTTAGTTAAAGGGATTCAGTGCTCTTTAAACCACGGCGCGCAGTCTGTAACTTAAATCCGCGGATATTCAGCGCGAACACCGTCGGCACCAGCCGGAGTTTTTTTCTTTTTCTGTTCTTAAATTTCACAAACAAACAAGGGTCCTGGCAGTAACATGAACCAGACCAGAGAAAAACTGAAGCAAATGATATCTTAGTGGAAGTCAAGAGGAGGAAATGGAGTTTCTCGGGAGAATTTATAACCCATGACTTCGTAGGACAGCAGAGATGGTTCCAAGAAAAGGTGAACGCAGCCGCAGATGGCAGATTATCCAGTAGAAAGAAGAGGTTAGGAGACATGCTGAGATTTCGTGCGTGCCCGCGGCTGACCCTGGACAGAACTGATTGGAGATCATTGGGTTAGGTCTTTAACAACGGATGCATACCTTGTTGACGCTGGCGATAATGAAGATCTTTATATCTGGGTTGAATGACCAAATGGTGTTTTGTATAGCTTATTCTAAAACATGCAGCCAGAATATGAATTCGTATCAATGTCAATTTAAATGTTACAGGTATAACATTGTCTAACGAGGATGTCTGATCCCTCAACTTTCTAATTTAGTAACATCAGAAGAAATATTTACTTTTGCTCAACTCGAGTAATTTACAAGTTGTGCACGAAAACAAATTCCCATGTCTCGACAAATAGCAGTAATGGGCTATACAGCGAAATTGGGGCGCTGTAAGTACCCGCCAACTGTGTCGTCAGGGTCCTTAGCCATTACAAAGTCATGAGCTGGAGTGCTGCAATATCATAATTATTACGTGTGCACCGAGCGACCATCAAGCAGAGAATATCGTTTCCTACGTCTCTCCTTGGTGATTTGCACTGATCCTCGAAACCGGGCCTTCAGCAACTATTTGCCAGCCTCCTTCGTGTTTGAATCGAAGTGCTGCAGCTAACCGCCAAGAATTCGGTAAATGTAGAGTGCAGCCAAACTCGTTTTCAGTTGCTCAGCCATTTGGCATGCCAATCATGCACTCTGTCGGGCACTTCTAGAATGTGATAGGGAACACGTATTTGCATTAAACTAAATAACAGTGCCTAATTAGCAGCGTAAAAAAAACTAATATTGCACCGCAGAAGTTTCGTATCCTTTCAGCTTTCAACTTGTGTTTCAGCCGCCTGTAAATGCGATATGTCGGTAAATGCATCTAAATTATTGGTGTTTTTCTATAACGCGTATTATCTGCCTTACCTAGCACGATCACATTGAAGTGTCGACGGACGGTTCATAGCAAAATAGCGCCTTTACCCTCCATTTCCTATTCCAGCTTGAAAAAAAAAGAAAGCTCCCAAAGCTGTCTCAGGTCACGTCGTCAAGAACAGCAGCACTTCGCGCGAGTCTGTCGACCTCGTGCATCGCAGGTTTAAAAGCAGGGTCCCTTCACTGCGTATTCCTTAGCAGTTCGCGGCATCGCATATTTTGCTGAAAGGATTGTTCCTACGCTAGGTAGCAAGCAGTTTATTTTTTTCTTGAAATATGCAAGACTTCTACACAAAAGAGGTACGAAAATTAGATTCTACTTAATTGCGTACCAAGCAATTCTGCTATTGCGGAGGCCACAGCTCGAAGTCAGCGGGTGCTCAGAATAACCCGGTCCGCCTCTCAGACCGTGACCAGAAAATCAATGCTTAGAAACTAGGATAGCGTTTTGTGCCTTATTTTACGGAATTGAGATGTTGAATGTACACATAAGGAACCCACCAAAGACACACTTAAGGGCAGCATTCCGCTCGCAGCTAGCTTTCTTCACCTGCAGGCCAAGCCATGTACAGCTCTTTTTCGTGAGTGCCGATGGCCTGCTTTCACGTAATCGCGGTTTATATGCGCAGTGCACACGGAAAGACCCTCTCTTTCCTTTCACTGCATAACATTTGAAGCCCTGGCTTGGAATGCAACAGTGGATGACATGCGCCACAATTCGTGTGTACGAAGTTGAAACATCGTGAACACTTCTTTCACGCACCGATCGGTCTTGCAAGCATTCGAAAATGGCACTGAAGTCTGCAAGTTTTTTTTTCTCACAGAAGTTAATCTTGTGACACCAAATAGGATCGTCCGCTTTGTTGAAGGAGCAATTCAGAGGCACCTTTTCCCCCGCAAAAGAATAGTAAGATTGAGAGCGGTATGCCTTCCTGCGGATATTAAGTTTTTGGCTTAGAACGACTTTTCATAAACTGCCAAAAACACTCCACTTATAGCCAGTAGGTGTCGGACAAACTACGCGCACAAACTAGATGCGCGCCGATATTTTGGAACGGAGATCCACGGATAGTGAATCACATCCAGGTCCAGGTCAGGCCTTGGGCCAAAACACTCCACTATTGCGCAGTGCGGCTTCCTACAGGTTTGTAATAATACTTTAACCACATTCTCGACACATCTTTGGCCGCTTGGTAGAAGGCAGAAACATAGATGAAGTCTTTACACGTTATAGATTTGCGAACATTTCACAGAAAACCAGCGAAACATTAGTTATCCTTAAATTTGTGACGGTGGTGGCGGCGCCGCGTCTTTGACGGTTCCAGTGAATGAGTGCAAAAGCCGAAAGAAAACCTGCTAAGTCACATTTGTTAACTGTAGGTCCCTACAGTAATTCTGTCCGAACCATAAGCTGCGCTACGAGCTTCAACACTCAGCAAAACGTTACTTCTCAGAAGTGCAGTTGACCTTTTCTATCATTTCCCCTCTAGGGGCGACAAAGAAATGGACCCATTGGTTCAATTTTGAGCGGCTGAGGTAATAACGCAGCGTCAAACCTGCTGAAGAAGTCTCCCGAAAGGCAGGCGCCTCGGGGAGTGCTGGTTGTGGTTAGGATGTTGAGATGGAGGCGGCATTAGCCTTAGATTAATTATGACGGCGATTGTCTCAAATCGCAGTATTTCGTTACCACTAACACGACTAATAATGGCAGGTTGATTGCTTATCTTACAGCCTTATCCTTACTTACTTTAAAAAACAAACATCTGTTTCCTTTCTAACTGTATTCTTGACATGTAATAAATCAAATAAATCTGTGACCATGTTACAGATCCAGTTTCTTTATTATGTGATGCTTTTCACGTACGCACTTGTTCGGTGTACCTCTGACAGTAGATTCCCCATCAGCTTTATGCTCTTACACCTCCCCTTGCATTACATATATTGTATGTCCCAGAGCAACAGTTGAATAATACATTGAACACTATTGAGCTGAGTTGATTCACTGCGCCTGATTCGTAGTAAGAAAGTAAATGTGGCTCCTACCCCTCCCTGACAAGGCCAGTGGCCTCGAAAACTTCAAGAGTGGTTTTGCTACCGCGCGCCTCTCAGTTCGTGAACCCTCAGGAAATACAACGCGAAAGTTCTACTCCTTTGTACGGCCTTTTATACTAGAAAAACATATCACACCTCTCGGGCGAAAACCACTGCATTTTGATTTTAAAATGCGCAACTTTTACCTCTAGCCTGCGCCTTGGGCAGGCGTTTATACAAAGAACGAAATATTCGTCAGAAAGGCGGCGATTCGCATAAGATATACGCTGAAATTTATAACATTCTGGCACATGCACCTTTGTTTTGTTGTCCCTGTTACTTCTGACGAATGTGTGAAAGCCATTATAGGTTTCGTTTGCACCCTTGTGTGACGGTCTTCAGCGTTTCTTTTTATTATCAAGTACTGGCAAAATCTCGATAGTTTCGCCTCACACAGGTCCATTCATCATCCCAAGAAAATGAAATTGCCAGCACGCCCGCTTAGAGCTGAAGAGGGTTTGCTTCTTGAAAGTGCATTTAGAATCTCTTTGCGGAAAAACAAATGCCCCAGAGCAGAACAAAACAAACTGATCTTTCTTTGGAAGGACCCCGCATTTTTCACAAGGTGTTACTCCGGCTGTTGATGAATGGCCTTTCACCGGAAGTCAGTACTGAGGGAACGGTAAATAGTGCCGAACCTTTTATTTTTCACGGCAGTGTTTTCCTGCGTTCGATCCTCGTGAGTTTAATAAGCCATAACGACCGCACTCCACAACAGCACGCCCGTTCCCACAAGCCAGGCTATTTCTGATATAAAAATAGAAAGCAAGCTTGAAAGGAAACAGGAAGCGGCGGCTATCGTTCGTCATTCTGCAGCGATCAGAATCCTATGCTTCCTTCATGGACCGTCGCTGGCTCTTATAAAATATTTGGATCTTGGCTGAACTATCTTCCCTCGCAACCGAGTTTATCAATTTTTGCGCAGAGCTTCCATCAATCCCAAGAGAACCGCGCCTCCCACACGAAACCTACGTACGAAAATAAAGCAATTATAGAGCAAACAAGGAATGTCATGGCTATCTTTACAGGAAATTTCCGTAAAGAATAAGTTACTGTTACAAACAAACTTAACGTAATGAAGCCTAGCTCGTAACAATTTCATTTTTTAACGAAAAGATGCTTTTAGCCCGATTAACGCGGCAAAATCAGGTTTTGTAGGAATGTAACGTTCGCAAAACAATTTTCCAAGTTCTAAAAAAAAAACGCGGATAACAGAGATGCATTATACTACTGAACTCCAGTGAAAAGACGGCCAGAACTTGTGGAGAAGGTTTGGCCATTCTAATTTGCCCTTAAATATTCAATTTAAACAGAGATTGGGCGTTTGGAAAAGATATACAGGAAAAAATAAAACAGGACTTATTTATGCTATCTTCAAAGTTTAAAAGAATCAAATCAACAAATCGATGTGGTTTGGTTTGGTTTATAGGGGTTTAACGTACAAAGCGACTCAGGCTATGAGGGACGCCGTAGTGAAGGGCTCCGGAAATTTCGACCACCTGGGGTTCTTTAACGTGCACTGACATCGCACAGCACACGGGCCTCTAGAATTTCGCCTCCATCGAAATTCGGCCGCCGCGGCCGGGATCGAGCCCGCGTCTTTCGGGCCAGCAGCCGAGCGCCATAACCACTCAGCCACCGCGGCGGCTGAATCGATGTGGCCGCTGTTCAGAAAGAGAGAAGAAAAATCGGTAGCCTTTACTTAGTGATAGGCAAGGAGTGTTTGCTGCTTATTGGAAGTCAGTGGCCTATTACGGAATATTACTACATATTTGAGCCAAAAAATATTGTTGAACATTTATCAAACGTGTAGATCAAACGTGTAGATGTTTCTACTTCCTTTTTATATAGTGATTACAAAGGGAGATTATATGACAGCGTATACCTGGTGGTGGTGGTGGTAGTAGTGGTGACGTTGATGCTTTAGTCCACTTGGCGCTGGTTGCCCGCTTTTGGATGCTGACGTTCCATTTGCGCGTCACTGTCTTCCACCGTATACAACTGAGCAAGTCAAGCCTGTTGATGATATGTAGTATTCTGTTCGCAGTAAAATGAAGCAAGATAAGAATCTCAAACCAAGACTACACTTCTTAAGAAAGCTAGAACACCAAACTTGGACGACGGCACCGTAAGTTACAAAGGTGCGAAGTTTAGAAGCCGTCTTTGTAATTCGCAGCAAATAAAACACGCCCGTCTGCACGAAAAAAAAAAAAGAGGCCGGGAGGGGGAGGGGGGTCGCTTCAAAACCAATACCCCGCGAGAGCAACTCGAGCTCTCTTGCGGCGCTAAAAGAGCCCCAACAAGCCGGCGAGTTTCCACGAAGAAGCCCGCCCACTTCGATGCGCTAGACAGGAGCGAAAGGGTCCTTTCATCAGGCGATACCTTTCGACACGGGTCGTTCCCTAACATGGCAGACAGAAACAACGCGAAGGCCACAAAAGTGCAAGCGCGCGAGTAGAGAGCTCGGCGTGCAAACAGTGGCAACTTTGAACAACAGTGGCAGCGGTGAGCGGGAGAGCACCTGAAAGCACGGGGCCCCGGAATGACAGCAACAAAAGAGGCGCAGCGCAGACAGGCAGCGGGCGCGAAAACCTCGAAATAGCGCCCTTAAATGTTTCATCAGGTGCGAAGTTCGCCGAAGAGGAGGGGACCAGCGAGAAGGAAGGGTAAAGGCGCTCGCCGCGCCTGCGGTAGCGGCGCGGTCTGTCGAAATGCCCGCCCGCCGCAGCCGGCGGCGGCGGGTCAGCCAAACAAAGCGATGACCCGCGCCGCAATGATGCGCGGCTGCGGATTGCTGGTCCGCAGCCGCACCATTTGCGCGCAGCACGGCCGAAGCTGGGCGACGGGAAAGGCGCTGTCCATGGTTGGTTCCTACGCGAGGGAATGTAGTGCCGCGTCCAGTTGACACTCATCTAGTTCAGGTTGCCTCTCGCGACCTCCCCTCCCGAGCTTCCGTGGCGGAAGAGACGGGATAGCGCCGCATATACGAGGCGAATTCTAGTTCCAAGGCAGCCAAGCGCGCTCTTCCAACGCCTTCCATTTTATAACTGGATGTGTGCGTCTGCGACGCTGCACGGAACGTCTCTGCGACGGAGTGAAGCGGGGTCCCGCGGCGCGGCCTATTTCGGTGCAGCCCCACGGTGCGAACCCAGGCCATTACTGCCGAGCGGGAGACGACGAAGACGACAGGCCACCTGCCTGCCTCGAGAGAGACGACCGGGCAGCAGAAAAGGCGTCGAGAGCATCGCAAAACATTCGCCGTGGCCCTCCTCCGTCTCGGGGCTTTGTTGGCGGAGCAAACCGCAGCCGAGACGCGGCCGGGACGTGGCCCAGTTGCCGACGCCGTTAGTGGAGCCGCGTGCCGAGGATCCCAATTTGAGACAAGTGCCGCGCTTTGCTTGTCGCGCGAGGTCCGCAAAGGGCGGCACTTTCGCGCTGCGCGAACTCGCTACGAAAAAGAAACAAAAAAAAGAGCAGCAGGTTTCATTGCCACATCGACTGTCAAAGCCCATCACCCCCTTTATTACGTCCAGCTATTGGATGCGTTATTATTCTCTTCTAGTGCCGTCGGCTCCCAGTGAGCCCATTTACTGCACGAGTGTATTTTTTTGCTGCCCCTCGGAGAAGCGCCCAACTATTTGCGCGTACGTGACTGACCGTTCTCGAGACGTGCAAGCTAAAATAAGAGCAACGAATGCTGCAATAGTAGCATAAACAATCACGGGCAAAAGACGTCTTTGAAAGCAAACAAATATCGCGGACGTCTGGAGCATGTTTGCCTCTGAGGAAAAATATATGGATATGATCGCCGCCACAGAACTAAGCCTGCTATTTTGCAGTCGGACAAAGAAGAAAGGTATAGAGAACGAAAGGAGAGCAGGTTATTTATGGTCGCCTGGCCTGTGACGCAATCATGCACGATAAATATTGGAATAACTGTGTAGTTCCGTCTGTCTTGATCGCTTCTACTTTATCTGAGCAGCATTATTAGAAGAAAGCAGTGTTAAAATGCAGCAATGTTATTCGTGGCTGGCCCATGCGACTCGTATATATATATATATATATATATATATATATATATATATATATATATATATATATATATATATATATATATATATATATATATATATATATATATATATATATATATATATATATATATATATATATATATATATCTGTCGTTAGTAATACAGATATCGCATGCCTGCACGCAGAAAAAAAACTGTGTTTCGCTGTGCCCTTATGTAACGAACATTTCGATAAATGTGTTGATAAGCTCTAATGATTCTGGTTGGACTTATGTGTAGAGTCTCGGTCAAAAGTTCCCAGATTCGCAGTTTATCCGAGCATTTGTCCTCTTAGGGCACCCAGAGTGGCAGACGGCTGAGAACGGGAGCTCTTTTTTGCACCATCCAAGAATTTGGAGAGATTGACGCATATTTCCAGCTGCACGGGTAGTCCAGCGGCAACAATGCTAACCTGAAATCTTTCTACCAAGGCTGTGCACGATACGGCTTTCCATTATACGAGTACATGATGTTTTCATGGCGTTCCCACAACTCACTCTTCTCTCTTTATCGCCTTACTTTATGGCTATCTGCTGCACATCGCAGCTTCTTGATAAGACTTGCACTTTAACGCTTTAATGGTCATACCATTCGGCGACTGCAGCGGAGGCATAATGGTTTGAGCATCCGCCTCGCATGCGGAAGGTGCTGGGTTCGATCCCTAGTACCACCGGGCATCTACCGGCTTTCCAATACATGGACACAAACCTCCCTACGGTCTGGGGCTCGGCTCTTCTGAGGTGAAATGCTTGGCAGAAGGGTCTTTCGGCGGCTCCGCTTCGACGGATCAGTGATCCTCGAAGAACGGAATTCAGTCTTGTGCGGAAAATCTACTCTGGCCCTTTAACGCGAAAGCATTATATGTCCCATTAATTCTGTTTCGCGTGCAAGCGAAAGCATCGCGATTCTGTCGCCGCGGCGCAAAAACCTGCGATGCTCGAGCGACGAGGTTCAAACAAGTTGGAAATTTTTCGCCGCGACGCGCCGCTCAATCGCTCAATTCGGTCAGTCGCTTGCGTGTGAACCAGAAAAAGCAGTCGTGTGCCACCCGTCAGCATGTGTGGCACGGAATTCCTCAGTGACGTCACCATGCTCTCGCATGAAGTCAGGAGTAGGCCATTAGATAATGACATTTACAGGAAAGCAGAAAAAATAAAATTGTTTCTGAAGGTGCGGAGGCGAGCATGCAACCCATAGACCATAAAGCCACTTTTCCTTTAAACATGGTATATATTACACTGAAAATAACATAGGCCGCAAAAACGCGTTACTTTTTGGAGAAGAAAAGTGAACCTAGTGTATGCATTTGTGATGGAACAGCTCAAAACATCGGGACATGAGACAAGCGCTGTTCCGTCTCAAATGAGTAACCAGCATGGCCAAGTTGCTGTCCTAGTGTATGCGTGTATCGCTGTCGCGGCGATCTTCCCTGTGCGAAGCACACATTTACGTCATTAATAGCAGTCTGGTTGCCTGCTAGCTGCCTGACGGACAACCGGAGTATCTCTGGTATGCTGCCGAAGAAGTATGGAATTAACGAAGCCTGCACGAAAGCTATCGGCACAATAGCACCAGAGCCGCCATTTTAACCTTCCTTTTCAGCGAATAAGAAGAGAGAATGGCGATGCAAATGTGACACCAGTTTTCTTCTACTGAGAGACAAATATTTTTCGGTGTTTTACCTTAAGCAACGCATTCTGCGACAGAATTTTATCGGGTGCCTAGCTAACTCGATTATTTGGATCAAATAATTGGTTTGATTTGAATACCAATGCAGTTTCATGCTGTCAGCGGCCGTTAGGAGTGAAACCCCGCCACATGTTTGTGTCTTGTGTTCCTTAACGGTATCTTTCCCGCTTCTCATCACAGCATGGTCTGTGCGAGTAAAATATTGGCGGCTACTACGACTAGAGAAGCAACAGCACCGAGGGAAGGCACTGCAGTCATGGTCCATTTCTCATTTCTCAGCCTTTTTGTGCAGCCCTGCCCTAGCATACACTGTTGGCCGAATTAGTGCATTACAATAAGGTATACCCAAGCCGAAATGTATTACTCTGCGCCATACCTCCTCCCCCTCCCACACACACACACAAAAATACTCGATTCAAGAGCAGAAACGACAAGTGAAAAAAACGAGGCCTTCAGGGAAGCGTACTGACAACAGAGCATAACAAAACGTGCCCAGGACAATGCATATTGCTCGGAAAGCTCGGCCCTATTGCGTTGGCCTGTAGATTTCTTCTTCCGTTATTCCCAATTCAGCGAAAACTATACAACTGCTACGGCGTGACGACTGGGGAATGAAAAACGATAAATTATACGCGAGACGAATGGTTTTTGTGGTGCGCGACGCGCTGTTTCCAACTCCACTGCAGACTCGGTCAGTGACCCGCGGTGGCAACGGGTCATATGTCCAGGAAGGAAAGGACGACAAATGACGGACGGTGGGTCGCGAGCCCTGTTTCCTGGAAGCGCGTTATCGTTAGTCAAGGAAACGGGCCGCCCGTACACAAAGGAAGGGCCGCGCTCTCCGGCCGGCCACTGGGATCCGTCTCGTTCGGCGGGCCCGCAAAGATGAGCGAGCATCTTCCGCACGACGCGGGGCGCGCGATGAGCAACGACGGGGGCCGCGGAAGATGGGGAGCAGCGGCCGCTACCCTCCTCCGGCTCTTCTAATCCTGGTCCCGACTGCGCGACGACGCGGCGGCGGCGGGGGGGGGGAGGAGGAGGAGGAGGCCCCCAGCAAAACAACAACGCCCTGCCAGACGAGTCGTGTGCCGGGCAGGCCAGACAGCGGGGAGGCAGCGCCGTCTGTGGCCGTGGCGCGCACTCGCCGTCGCTCATTGATGCGCTCGCGCCCACTCGGAGCGCCAGGACGCACGGCCGCTGTAGCCGCCGCTGCCGCCGCCCGCTCGCCGCCTCGTTGTTTACCCCCGGCCGGGTCGTCGCCGAGCGCGCGGGCGCACGTGCGCCGGTCTGCCGAGACCGTTACTCGCGGCCGCGCCACACGCCGGCGCGTGCGTGCCGACTTGACCTCCATCACTACTGGATGCCTCGGCGCTGCTGCCGCCCGCTGCCCTGAACCGGTGAGTGCGCCGCTCGGCTGCTGCGCGCGAGCTGTTTGCCCGTTTCACTGCGCGGCCAGACCGGCGTGTTTGACACTCGAGCGAGCCGCACCGTTTCCGCGCGCCGCAGTCGCGAAGAGTGCGGCTGCTCGAAGGGGAACCTGGTGCACGCAGCCGGTGCCCGCATTCGGCGCTGGTGATGCAAAACAGTCGGCGTTATGAGAGAAAGCCCGAGCGCACGACAGAATGCTGCGCTATTAGATATGATTCGACGTTGATTAGACGCTATTTACGGCGCCGCCTGGAGCCAATAGCTGAGGGACAGATTTCGTCAGTTTCCCTGCTCCAAAAACTGCGCATTTTTGAAGCAAGGAAATTTGAACGGGCGTACACTGCAAGGGCAGATAAACGGGACGGGAGCACGTGGTGTTCGCGTTTGTCGCCCCATCGATCTCGATCGATCAAGTTAGCGGAACTGCAGGGGCGGAGCCCATAGAAGTGGAGCTCCAATGACTGCTACCAGGCGTCGTGGCGACACGCGCGAGATTTGGCGCCCACTAGCCACACACCGTTGCTTTTTTTTTTATCCTCTCAGTTTGAGCGAAAATGAAAACCTCCTTCAGATTCTCGCGAGGCGAACAATGGTGAGCGACGCATGCTGAGATTCCATCGGCGTTGTTTTAGCACTTGATTGACACGTACGGCGCGAAGTTAGTCCATGCCCAGGTGTTCCATGTTGTTCTGCCCTCAACCACTTGTGGGCTGTAGCTTCACCGCCGGCAGCTGCACGGAGACACGCGTGGGGGCTGTCCTATGCGCTTCATATATCTCTACGACAAGCAGCGGGCAGTACTTTATATTCTCATTTCTGTGAACAGTAGAAACGAACGCTTGTGGGCACTGGGCAACAATTATAGTAAGACTTCAACCCCATTCTGAATTATTGAATCATATAAAGTTTTTTTTTTTCTTTTCGCACGAACTGCCATATTACCCCTACGTGATTTATGGATATGCACAGACCATGCGCACAGAGTAGTATATTTCGGCCGTGGTAGTCACTGCTTGTGTCCTTCGTTCTGATCTCTGCATTTATCCGAAAGATGCCTAATGCTACTCGCTCATTTCCTCTAACATATATGTGTTCGAAACTTACGAGCACATTTAACTTGAATGTTTACATTTGATCATACCGAAGGGCTGTAAATATGGAAATACGACACTAATAATAACATGTCCGATCGTAGATTTGAAAGGAAACATGTGCGAAAAGAGGGTTGTTGCACATGTGCTCATCATAAATATCGTTCGCCTCAATATCGTGGCAGAAAAAAATATATATAATTGCATTCATAGAAACTAATACAGATTTCCCCGCCGTTTAGCGAAAGCAACGCGTTTATCGATCGAACTCTTTCGCTCTTCTCTGCGAGAAGTTGAAAGCAACAAAGCCCGAAAAAAGAAATGTGGAGTGGTTATATTTTCTCCGAGCTCTCGGCAGTGATGACGAGACCGAGCAAGAAATGTACCAGTGATATAACAAATGATGCACGTTACTTCGCGTCCGTTCAGTGACGCACTGTGCCCTGGCTTCGTAAAGAGTGCACCATGGCAGCTCGCTGCACGAAGTTTGCCAAGCATTCCCTGGAAAACTGTATCCATACATATTAGCGGTGCTTCGGAAAGCCCCGCACATGAAAAGTATCACGCCCTGCCTTACGGGTGCTTCCTGGTCCCGACAGACTTTCTATTTTTTTGATGGGAAGTTCGTCACCGACCGCTGTGGTTCCTCCATGTTGCTCGGCGACGGTCCTTTCGTGAAAACAAAAAAAAAATCAGTCCCGGCACCACAACGAACAGCAAGTGAGAACGCACCCCATCTCCTCCGAAGTTCCGATAGAGGCTGGCTTCGAGCCGGTGCAGTGGTCGTTCCTTCGTAAGCGGAAAATGCGCCAGCGCATTAAAATTTTATAATGATTTCTCGTTACTTATAGTCGGATACAAGTCAAGAATGCAGCGGTGAATGCCCCTCAAAGGAGGGCCCTCTAGCTAGTGCCGTCGACTGGCTCCCATGATGTTGCGGCCGCAAAGGAGACGGTCATTTGTCCCCGCGCCGGGGGGAGTGGGCCTAGGGCAACACCCTCTTGTTCCTAGGGGCGCGGAGAGATGAAAGGGGGGGCGGGGGCGGAAACAGGGTCGCTGCTGAGGAGCCCACTCCCACGGCGCGGGGACAAAGGACCGTCTCCTTTTCTCTCTTGCCTAGCCTCTGCCGGATTGCAACCGCGGCATTATGGGTATTAAATCTAGTGCACTATATTTATGGGAACCGGTAGACGCCATAGGCTGGAGGGCTCGTATGAGGGGCATGCATTCGCCGCAGCATTGTTGACTTGTATCTGACTATAGACCGCGAATAAGGCGCAAGCGTTGGGAAACTTAAGCATAATATATTTATGCTGTATCAGAGGCGTGCGATAGGTATCAGTTTCTGCGCTGTAAAATAAAAGTGTCAGCACGCTTAACACATGCTGAGTACTATGCGTTGAAGCACCTTCCACTCCCTGCGGCTATATCGGGGGAAGACGTGTAGCTAACTAACCAGCGCCCAACCCGCAACCCACAGGCTTGTCAAAGACCTTTTGCATTTGCTGGCTGAGGTATTGCGCTACTTTTCCGCTGTTCCGCGAAGGTGCTTGCGGCTGGACGACAGTGGCCCGGTAACCCACAGGGTGCACGCCAGAGCGGAGCAGTGGCCGTGCCTGTCTTCCTGCTTGTCCGGCCGTAAAGGCAAGACGATGGTATCTGGCGCGCTCCACAAGTTTCAAGGCTGCGTTCAGAAGCAGTAGGCAGAAGAGAACATAAAAGAAAGCGACTAGCTGCAGCCGTCGCGGCGACGACAGGAGGCGCTGCTTAAAATTTAATGCCGGCCCCGATTGTCTTTAGAATTACGAGCGCGCCGTGATCGGGCGCCACGCCAGGCGAGGACAAATCGTGACGACCGCGAAAAATGGCAGCGCCCGATTCGACCTTATTTCGGGTCTCAACTTTGCTCGCGGCGAGATGAAAACGCGACGGCCAGCAGCCACTTAGTCGGCGCTCTCAGCTGCTGCGGTGGATACTGCTAAGCGTGCGCGTGCGTGCTGCAGTGCGTCTGTGAGCGGCACTGTGAGTGTGGTATTTGCAACCATGTGTATCACTTCATACTTTATCACTGCCATTTGGAGTAGCCCGCCAGACATACGACCAGGCAGACCTCTGCAATCAATATTAAAGAGTCGCCCTCTCTCCTTATCCTTGGCGTGCTATGCAACACTGCGCGACTCAAATAAATGAATATGACAGTATATATGGTAAAATGTGAAACCTGTTCTATCAAAGTGAATGCAACGATTGGAGCTTTTATCTCATAATGAAAGATGAGCTTGTGTGCGTTTGGGGAGGCTGATGGCTAACGCTTATTGCCGTTATTCATTCTTATCTCAGGCGAAAAACTGCGCGCACATTTAGACTGTGCATAGATGCATTACCGTTAGCGTCATAGCAAACAGTGCGATGTGCTTTAGATGTCCGCCATTCAGCTTTGTACTGAAGGGTATAAACGACGGCAGGAGACTCGTTATGACTTAAAGCCCACGGATTGTATAATGGTTTCTCTGGAGTTCAGTGCCAACACTTTCCTGTACTTAAGGTAGAACATAGCATATAATGGACGTTCTTTCATAAACACATGAAGCGTGAACAAGCACATACGGGCGTAGAGCGCAAAAAAAATAGAAAGAAAAGGAAGCTTTTCACCGATGCAGGCCTGCTTTTCAATCGCAAAGCCCACTGGCCGCTTTTCGCTAGTAGAAAAGTGATCGAGGAAAGGACTCCGTTTTCTGCCTTCGGGTGTTCATAAAAAGGCGATGAGGACCAATTTCGAGATTGGGTGTTGCAATCGATGCGCTCATTTGGAGCATTTTACAAAATGGGTGACTATTAGACACCAGTTATACCTTCAACGCTGGAAGGCGTGCCATGAAGTTTGCAATTAATGAGCTACTTAATGCACCGGAAGGAACGAAAGATTAGCCACACCTGTGTGAAATTTACACTTTAATCTCTCTGCCTAGCCAGGTAATGTTGCGGATAAAGCTAGCGCAGCCGGCATAGCTTACTTTGTTGCTTTAAATTTGTAAAACCTAACTTTAGACCTTTTATGAAGGGATTTCTATATGAATGAATTTTCCTGTGATAAGATAAATTTGTCATGCGAGTGATATGGGGGGGGGGGGGGGGGGGGGGGCGTCTCCGAAAAGCCTACAACACAATCTCAATCGGCTTTGTCGCAAACGCCCAGCTACCTCTTCCGGTGTGCCCGTGATTCAGAGAGGGCGTAAATTCGCTCGTCACTCAAATACACACACTGTACTACGTCAGTCGCGTCACAAAAATTATGAAACGGGAGCCAGAGAACACGCCTATAGGCTCCAAATAAGCTATCCTCCGTCTCGCGATTCGCTAGCACGATTGAATGGAAGGTACAGGTGTAGCGATAACGATTCAAAGGCCGAACTAACAAAGCGTGTCGCTGATAAGGGTGATTGGCTCGCGCTTTGGGTAATTGTGATAGCCCGGTGCACGACAGCAAAAGTGCCGGCCAGTCACGCAAAGCTCTACGGTGTGAAGTTTTGAACATAAATACTCTCTCTGACCTCTCTCTCTCTCTCTTGGGCGCTTGATAGGCTCGCGCCAGCAGTAGTTCCCCTTAAGTGACAACAATATGTGAGACAGTCCAGGCGCGCCATGTCCCAGGGAACAACTGGGAAGGTAAGAAGAGGCAGGTGTGTTGAATAAAGTTTTTTTCACTTGCTCGCTACTCAATGTGGCTATTTCGGGAATGCAACTTCAGTGGCGAAGCGCAGAAGGAAGCGAAGCCCCGACTAGCCGGTCTTTTCATCGTGAGAACCGCATGAATGGTGACCTCAAGAAGACAGCCATGAGAGAAACAGCGCTCGTGGGTCGTCCTCTTTATTTCGCGGTTGTCGTGTTGCGCTCGCTAAGGCCAGTAAAGGTTGACGCCGTAGTTTAGAATGTAACGTATACAAGCTTAGTTACGCCGACCGGCGTCCTGATTTATGTAGTCAACGGTCTTAACTGGCAACACTTCAGGAGAAGGGCGGCGGTGCCAGCGTTTGCGCGGCGCAGATGCAAATGAAATCATCGCGTCGCGGCACACGCGCTGCCTGCTTCCGCACTTCTCGTCACGCTCCACTTGTGTTCGGCATCTGTGCGGCCCACTTAACGCATCGGTCCCGCAAAGGACACACACGCAGAAAGAGAAAAATCAGTCATGCGGCATGTTGATTACTTCATTTCAAGCCTGCTCTGACAGCTCACTGACATACAAATGTGTCGGCACCATTGCTGGTAAATGCAGGTTCAATGATTTTTTTTATTTGTGTTTTGTTGAGCTTATGTTTTGCGCAATCGAGATCCATGTGGTTCTTTCAGGATGTACACATTTGCTGTACTTGTATCATCCACTCACAAAGAGAGACAGAGAGGGATAGAGGGCAGGAAAAGATAAGACAGCGAAGGAGAAAAAAATTCCGGTTTCCTACTGACAGAAAACGCATGACATGTTATCATTATGTCATTACGTCATTATGTTCTGCCTTGGTTACTCAGTAAATCTCCAATGTTGCAGCTGAAGAAAATATCCTCACAGAAGAATAGAGGTGAAATTTGTAGCCTACATCCGGCTATATGCCTATGTTTAACAAATTGATTGATTGATTGAGTGAGTGAGTGAGTGAGTGAGTGTATACCGCTAACTTTTTACAATAAATTTCTTGCAATACAGAGGAAGAATAAACAAGTTTAATATACATGTCATCAAGCAAAAACCAGGCAGCAGCAGATTGTTACATAGCCAGCGATATCCATGTTGTCATCATGAATTGAATATTCGCTGTAATGCACTCCACGCAAATAATAGAGCCGCTTACGTAATGCACGCTGAGAATTCAAGGATACCGGCTATTATTCTCTGTTCACCAATTTTGTTGCGACCTCCGAATATTTTTGGCAAGTAAAGTCATATCGGTGATTGTCGTAATGCCGCAAAACATTCAGTAACAAGTTTTTCTATTACTGCAACTTAAGCTTTCCAGCCCTGAAACATTTTCTCGACGGCACGCAGTTATATATAGCTCTTTGCATACAAGAAGTTTTATACAGTTTACCCTAGCTCCCTCCGCAGGCGTCAATTCGGTTCGAGTTCACGTGTATTAAGCTCTACAATATACTACGTGCCCAGAAAATGCTGAAGCTCAAAGCACCAAAGCTATTTCATCCGTAGCGTCGTCTTCATCAAGAGTCACTAGGGGAACAAGAAGAAAAAAAAAACCTGCTTGAGAGAGGGCACCACGAAGGATATACAAGCACCTTTCATGAGCCGCATTTACTTTGGGGCGGGATTTCCACATACTCGCATTCTTCGATGCGCTGTATACTATATCACAATTGCTGTTACCGGGCTATTCGAGTGCTCAAAAATTATCTCGCCTGTTCTTCACCATCGTCATCCCGGTTGTGTCCACTGTAGTACAAAGGCCTCTCCCGCCAACCTCAAATTATCCCTGTCCTGCATCAATTGCGGCTTCCTTATCCAATCCAAGCCGGTCTCCTAACCTCATCTCTAATCTGGACCCTGTGACGCCCCCTGTTACGCTTGCCTTCCCTTGAAATCCACTGCGCTACCCTAAGGGGCGATCTGTTCTCTGCACTAAACACGCCCTGCCCATGTCCATTTCCTCTTCTTGATTTCAGCTGCAGAACATAACTGAATCTAATAGTTCATGTACTCCACTCCTTGGTGAATAATAATTGTTTTTTTTTTGGGGGGGGGGAAAGGAAATGGCGCAGTATCTGTCTCATATATCGTTGGACACCTGAACCGCGCCGTAAGGGAAGGGATAAGAGAGGGAGTGAAAGAAGAAAGGAAGAATTAGGTGCCGTAGTGGAGGGCTCCGGAATAATTTCGACCACCTGGGGATCTTTAACGTGCACTGACATCGCACAGCACACGGGCGCCTTAGCGTTTTTCCTCCATAAAAACGCAGCCGCCGCGGTCGGGTTCGAACCCAGGAACTCCGGATCAGTAACTTTGGTGAACGCAGTTCTGTTTTTAGCGGTCAGTCGAAAGCATTCTTATCAAGACGCGTGTGCCAGCCATCAACTTTTCCTTTAGCGTTTCGCACGTGATTATCTAGATGGAAATGCCTTCCATCATATCTTTTTTTATGCTATTTCTTATCTGCTTGCTTTATTTTTTGCATCCTATTAGTAACGTGTATTACGATGTGGCATATAATTCGTTCTCTCCTAAATAAATCAGCATCTAAAACTGTTTTATTTCTTGCTCTCTCCCACACACATTCACACACGCGCACATAGAATGGCGTGCAGTCGACGGTGCGTGCGGCGTCAAATCGGTTCACTTTCCATCGTATGTTTTCATAATTTATGTTGAGCATTCTCCTTAGAAACAATGCACCACACAATGCCGCGTTAACTGTCCCTCCGACCGGCTCTGACACGATGCATCTACCACGGCGCTTGTTCTGTTGAGGTCTATTGTTACCCACTGCAAAGGCAGCCTCGGGAAGCGGCAGGCCTGCCACGCGGTCCTAAGTTATGCGGTATGCGAGTGCGCGTGAGTCATTTGCATGCATCGTAGCCGGCAACTCTTTCGACGGGGGAGGCAAGAGAGGGAGAGAGCAAAAATAAAGAATCAACACCAGCAAAGCCGCGTGTTCGGGTCTTAATGGTGCGCCCGTCAAATCGATTACGTGCGGTTTTTCAATGAGCGCCAAGAAGTTTCAGCAGAGCAGCAGCCGCTCCGCGCGCTCGAGTGCTTGCACTGCGCGAAAACGAACAAGAATGATGAACGACAGAGAGCGGCGCATTTTCGTGGGCCGCTTTTTTAAAGGCACGCCGAAAAGTATCCGCGCTGCACCCCGTGAGCGGACAGCTAAGCGCGGCCACGAAAGAGCGATGGTCGCGCACGGCAATCCGGAAACTGATTATCGGGCAATATTTCAAAGCCGCTGTCACCCGCGACCCGAATTCATGGCTGCCCTCATGAGTGGACGCGGGCCGCGCGTGGTTTCTCCGCCATTTCGACGACGCACGCGCTGCACTGCACTGCAGGGTGATTCGAGTGGCGTCCCCTGCATGGCTACGCAACACAGCGCACGAACCGTGTCAGCCGATCGGCCATCCGCGGCTCAGGCCGAGATAAAGGGCCCCCGGGTTCATTAGGCAAAGCCCAAAGGGCTAGGCCACCCGCCGACAACTGCCGAGTAACTGCCGAGTTGCAGCCGCCGCGGCAGAGAATGCGATCAGAAGACGACCGATCAAGTAACGCGGCCGTTATAAGGTGGTATCGATTAGGATAATTACTGCCGCGAATTGCGATGTTCGACAGTAAGGAGGCGCGCAGAACTGGTCCATCACGGGGCACTCGGCGTTTCGCTATACTGGTGAGTGATGACCCATTTCGTTGCAGGATAGAAAGCGCTAAGGCGGTAAAGGGAATCAGAATCGTAGGACAAGAGAGTAATGTACCTTAACGAACCAGTAACTGTCAGGAGGCCCGCTAGGCCTATTTCGGCGCGCGAGCGAAGAAAAGGGGGCATGGCGAGTAAGTGATATGATTTAAGTCACAAATTCACGAAGGAAGGCAACAGAATATGGTTTTGGTATCGTAGTACCCTTATGCGCGACGCTGTGGAACTTAGCTCGCCTTTTGTGACCTTAAGTCAGTTTTTCGGTGTCACATTTGTGCTACATTTACTGCGGCCCCAAATTACTTATGCTCCGGACGCCAGAACAACAGAATCGTGTTGCGGTCAATTCTGATGCAACCCACCCACTTACGTCGCAATATTCTCAAGCCACACGCCGATGCATCATATATGGCGTTTAGTGCCCGAGAAGCCGGGGAAAAATGGAGGGCGAGGGGCCTGAGTCCACAGTGAGAGAACGATCGTGGTATTTGTCTTCGTATACCCGCAACTACGTGTGATGAGCCAGCGCATCAACCATTATCTCCTTCGAAATTATGGTCAGCCAAAACCAGGGTCGTTCACGGTGCTCTCTTTGGTTACCGTTCCGCCGGGTACCGTGGCTGGACAGTGCACAGGCGTCAACCAGTGACGAACGAACTGTATGGGGAACCTGCGCTGCCAAGGTGGCACTGCAATTGTTCCATTCGGAGACTCAAAACTGCTTTTGTCAGCCGCTTGGGCCGCTGCAAACGCCAGAACACGTTCTGCGTTTGGCCAACAGCATTCGTTGCCTAGCTTCTCCCGGCATAGCCCAGATAGCTGACGCATGGCACGTGCGCCTTCGACAGAGCGCGGAGGCTCACGCCAATAAGCGCCTGAAGGGGGCGCGGAAAGGTTCTAAGAGTACTACCCAAAACTGCTTGCTCTTCTCGCTAGGCAGTGTGTTATGGCGCTGCAATCGGCACCGCAAACTTCAGCGCAAGTTCCCCATACACGGATGTGCGCGCTTAGCTTTGTCTGGTCGCCGCGCTTTTGCGCGCTCATAAAACCCGCATATTCAATTTACAGCTGGTGTGGCTGGTTTCAGGGTCGATTGCTAAGCGTTGTTTCGGTGTGCCAAGTACCGCTTTCTTCCGGAAGGGCGCTGCTGTCCTGTTGGCGATCGTTCCGGAGCGTGAAACACGGACGCGCTGACACAGATGTATGCAGCGTTAAAAAGCCGGCTGTACGCGTGTATCCGGAGGATTCCGGAAAGCGTGAAGGTCCGCCGGAAAAGTGCGGAGTATTGCCGCGCGGCCGGCGCCAGTTCATCGCGATGTGCTTATCATTCTGCTTGTGTCCGCGTCCTGTACCGCCTTCGCCGCTGTGTCTATTTCAACGCGACTGCAACTCCTTCCCGCCCCTTTTGATAGCAAGTGGTCTCAGGGCTATTTTGGCTCACACCCGGAAACAACACGGGCAAGAGAATAATAAAAAATAAAGTCCGGGTTAGAAAAAAATACCATTTTCTCAACTGCTTTTTGAGCGGCGTGCGCTTCACTGTCTGAAAAAGCGGGTCACACTGATGACTTTAGAACCTTCTCGACTGGGTGGTTGAGGGCGCATGTGCCTCCTGAATGTGGTAAGTGGCTTTGTATTGCCCGAGTAGAACTTGCGCGCTTTACTTCGAGGAGACGAGATAACTTCGCACTATATTTTTTCTGGCTCTGTTAAAACAACTTCAGTCAGAGGCATACAGACAGAAGTATAACAGTTCGAACGATATTCTCTTTTTCTTTCGAAATGAAGAAACGGCAGCCAAATAAAACACACTTCCATACAAAGTTGGACTCCAAATGTGTGCGCGAGTACGGTTCTTATTAGGAATTTGTTATAACATTTTATCGACCCAACTGGCTGCGGAGACCGTGACTAATAATCTATGCAAACGCGCGCTGAATTTAGGCTGTCGTTGTTAGATGTCCTTTTTGAGCAAACAGTACGACAGCACGCGATAGCGTGCACGTGCACAACTGCACAAAAGATTTAATCGAAGACGTATTTGCATCATTGTTAATGCAAAACGTATTCGTAGTCAGGCATAAGATGGAAAAAATGGGAAAGGAAACATGTATTCCGTTGCGACAGTATACATTCCGCTGTGTGCGCATGCGCCAAGTGTTGTGCCTTTTTTTTTTTTTGCTGAATTATAAACTCGCGGCCCGTGATCTTTCGAGCGTTTCTAATTGCTTACTTTGCCCCACGCACCTTTCGGCCGGGACGAAACTTATGGTTCGAGTTTTGCTCCGTGCGAGTAACTCCACCGCTTAATTAAGGCCAAGGCTGTTCTCCCACTCGGCTCACAGCGGCCGGGAACGCCCGACGACAGTGGAGGGCCGTCAGGTTGTGTAACGACCGTCGGTTTGTCTCACCGCACCTCCTCTGGTGGGAAGAGAATTTTGCGGAGTATTATTCCGTTGATTTCGATTCTCGTCACGAAGGAATCAACCACAGGTACAAGCCCGTAAGTGTGCAGGGTCGGCAGGTGCGCAAGACGCCGCTTGACCGAGCCCGCGGTTTCACCCGAGGGTGCGTTTATGATTCATGAGAATAAAAGACGTGCTGAGACTATATCCCAAGTCCGCGCGTCTTGAGAAACTCTTGCATTGGGGGGCAAGGTGCGCTCTTGTTCAGTGCGTCACATGGGTAACCTCGACACAAGGCGAAATACATGGTGTACGATGGA
Source organism: Amblyomma americanum (assembly GCF_052857255.1). NCBI lineage: Eukaryota > Metazoa > Arthropoda > Arachnida > Ixodida > Ixodidae > Amblyomma > Amblyomma americanum. Next base: position 272,035,026 of record NC_135497.1, read on the forward strand.
ATTCTTATACATCACGCATGTACTCTTAAACGTGAGCTTAATATCGCTCATTTCGCGAAGTGAAAGCGTTACTTTTTGTTTTAAGAGCGTTAGCTCCTACTCATCACGTTCCGAGATTTCGTGGGGTCTGCTACCACCCTTGATCACAGCGCCATCTGTGGCAGCAACTACTCATCACGTTTCGAGATTTCGTGAGGTCTCCTACCACCCTGAGATCAAAGCGCCATCTGTGGCTGCAGCTAGAAAACAGCGCATCTCGCATTGAGACTTGTAGCGCCATCTACAATAGCATTGTAGAAACAACCACCTGCCACGTGCCAACGATGACGTCACGGTCCAATATGGAGGATAGAAGTGGAACTATGTGAGTATGACGTCAGGGGACAAAATGGCGGCATAGTTTCGGTTGCTCGAATCCAAGATGGCGTCTATTAAAACTGGTTGTGTGCCATCTATTGCGTAATGGAGCGTTACCATCAGCCTGACGCGTGGCTGCTCACTTGTGCACGTCTGATATCATAATAATTCTAGCTTTAAAAAATAAACACTTAGGAGACAGAAATGGTTCGAGCATAACCGCTTGTGTTCATCTCTTGTGTGTGTGTGTGTGTGTGTGTGTGTGTGTGTGTGTGTGTGTGTGTGTGTGTGTGTGTGTGTGTGTGTGTGTGTGTGTGTGTGTGTGTGTGTGTGTGTGTGTGTGTGTGTGTGTGTGTGTGTGTGTGTGTGTGTGTGTGTGTGTGTGTGTGTGTGTGTGTGTGTGTGTGTGTGTGTGTGTGTGTGTGTGTGTGTGTGTGTGTGTGTGTGTGTGTGTGTGTGTGTGTGTGTGTGTGTGTGTGTGTGTGTGTGTGTGTGTGTGTGTGTGTGTGTGTGTGTGTGTGTGTGTGTGTGTGTGTGTGTGTGTGTGTGTGTGTGTGTGTGTGTGTGTGTGTGTGTGTGTGTGTGTGTGTGTGTGTGTGTGTGTGTGTGTGTGTGTGTGTGTGTGTGTGTGTGTGTGTGTGTGTGTGTGTGTGTGTGTGTGTGTGTGTGTGTGTGTGTGTGTGTGTGTGTGTGTGTGTGTGTGTGTGTGTGTGTGTGTGTGTGTGTGTGTGTGTGTGTGTGTGTGTGTGTGTGTGTGTGTGTGTGTGTGTGTGTGTGTGTGTGTGTGTGTGTGTGTGTGTGTGTGTGTGTGTGTGTGTGTGTGTGTGTGTGTGTGTGTGTGTGTGTGTGTGTGTGTGTGTGTGTGTGTGTGTGTGTGTGTGTGTGTGTGTGTGTGTGTGTGTGTGTGTGTGTGTGTGTGTGTGTGTGTGTGTGTGTGTGTGTGTGTGTGTGTGTGTGTGTGTGTGTGTGTGTGTGTGTGTGTGTGTGTGTGTGTGTGTGTGTGTGTGTGTGTGTGTGTGTGTGTGTGTGTGTGTGTGTGTGTGTGTGTGTGTGTGTGTGTGTGTGTGTGTGTGTGTGTGTGTGTGTGTGTGTGTGTGTGTGTGTGTGTGTGTGTGTGTTCTGCGTCATTTTTTCACTGTAGCTACATCTGTAGCTGTAGCTGTCCGCATACATGTCAGGCGCCACTCGCCGGGTTTCGCGTTCACCGGACTGGGTACCCCCCTACGCACGCTTCTTTATTTTCCTCTTCTTGCTGTTTTGTCAATTTGCGACCGCCTCGTGAGAACGATGTTTCCTTTGTGACTCGGAAGCTTGATCTCTGCTTTGTTACTCCCGTATCTTGTTTTGTTTTATGCTTCTGCTCCCAAGTTGTTGTTGTTTGCCTCAAAAAAATGGCACATTCCCACAAGGGCGATTGGCCATAACCAGGCGGTGACTATTTGCAGGTTGCTCCCAAGTGCAACGCATACCCCTGCATGCACGAGCGCACTTACCTTCTTCCTCTTCTGTACTGAAAAAGTGACCGTCCCGTTTGTACGTTTTATGCCTTGGCTGAATAAAATTTAAAAAAAAGAAGTTTGCTCTATCCAGCGTTTTCTTTCATTTTTGTTCGCTTTATTTCGCAAAAAACTGCTGGAATCAATGAAGGAAAAGATAAAAGAGTTAGAAAGGAAATTATGCTGCTTTCGTATCCACCTACATAACCTGGCTGCAGAAGTCTGACACTTCTTGATATCCCGGACGCAGTGGTAACACGTGCACGCGATAATTATAGAGGCGACAAATTTCTGTATAGGTCAGCTTACCACGGGTGGAACCGAGCGTGTCAGGAGAGTTGCCTCGTCAAATGGATACCGTAACGATGCTGTAATTTTATAGGAACCACACCTTGGCGGTAAACGTCACTTAAAGATGCTTGCAAACAATAAGGACTTCTTATAACATCTTCATTCCCGGTAATAAAGTTCGGTTAATCAGTATGCTTTCTACTAGCGATCAATGTGGACGTCAGGGAAAACAGAACGAAATAAATAAAAAGTGCCGAAAGAAACGGCCGCACTGTGCCCTGACTTCCTGTTGTCCCGCCTCACGCAACAGCGGGGTCAGAACTGTATGGACAACTAGGTGCCTGACAGGTGACTTTCCAGGCAGTTTAGGTATGCATGCTTAAACTGAAAGATGCAACGCAGTTGTTGCGGACGTAAACACAGACTGCGTCTAATTTATGAAATGCACAGCGAGATTGTGCTTCTTTTTTTACTAATTCGCGTCGTTACTTTCTCTTTTCGTCACTTCACTTTGTTTCTTTGTTAATGTGACCTAATCAACTCTACTTTTTTTTCCGTTATGACAGCGTTATGACCTCTTTAAGGCACTTCATAGCTCCTCTACACGGCACGCATACTATACACAGCCGCGCGAAATTAACTGGCTCGGAATATTACATTGCTGACGACAGTGCCGCAATTTGCTGTCTTTTGTAAGTTGTTCGTGACTTTTCAATTAAGAAAAAGGAGCCAGCAACATCGTTCGTTCGTAGCACCACTATGCTCAGCAAAGTTGGGCACCGTACAGTACGTAGCGTACATTTTTGTTGGCGATAACCGACGTTTGCATATATCTACGCTCTTTTGCCTCACGCAAGCCGTAAGGGCTGCTAACGATCTCATACAGTGCCCAGTCGATTCACCACGCACCGTTACCATTTTCTCTTCTAACAAAAAGAGACCATTCATAATGGGCGAGTGAATACGCTAATTGTGAGACCATGATTGATTGCACGACGCATCAGCGCTGCTGCTTAGGTGTAAAATGTGAGTTCGTGCGTTGATTACGTAACAACGCTATTGGCGAGAAAATCATGAATAAATTACCGGAAGAAAGTTCAGCACAGCTGACAATGAAAGCAGGTGCCGGCGTTAAGTACATTTATTTTCCCGGGGCGTACGGAGCGGATAAATAAATAAACCTCGGCGCTCGGATCGTACATCGACGAAAATCCAGCTCTCCTGGCGCCGGGAAAGTGGTTGGGGATTGGGAGGGGAAGTTTTCAATCTGGGACCCGGCCAGGGCCCAGGGCGCAGCCCCGATAAGGGCGGTACAAAGCGGCGGCTCGAGCGCCACAAAAGACTTGAGCGCCGCCGGGCTATACCCGCTGCGGGGGCTTTTATTTCACACGGCGGGCGCTCGCGCGGCGCGAGGAATACGCGCGGGATCGCTCGCATACGTCCGACCGAGCCATTCTGCGGACTCGCTTTGTGCACCCTAACGACCACGGCATTGTCGCTATCAAAGCCACTGGCGTGCATTCATTTTAGGTCCAGGGTCATCCTCACTTTTATTTTTCTTTAGCCCTGCCCCCTATCTCCCTCTATCTTTCGTCCTTCCGCTCTTCGAAACAACCCAAAGAAGAAGTCAGAAAAACGGAAACTCGAACCGGGGGACAGAATGCGAGGAAGAGGCCGCGGCGGCACGGCGCCATTCGGTCCGTCTGTGCCTGCGCGCGTCTTCAAGCGGCGCTGCTTCCCTCCTTCACGTTTTCCTTCCTCCGCGGCCGGCTCCGGGCGAAACAGACCGCTTCCAAGTTGTTGCTGTTGTTTTTATCTGCTCTTCCTTTCCAGTTGCCTACTCATCGCCTGTGGGCGCCGAGGAATGAAAACAAGAGCAAGGGCGCATAGAAGTGGAGCCGGAGGGAGAAGCACCGACAGCGAGAAGCCAGTGCAATGCAAGCACCGCTGCTGTTGATGTGCCGCAGGCGCCGACGCGCTCGCCAGCACTCGCGCCAGAGTTTGGAACGCGGGAGCAACAACAGCGACGAGAGCGCGGCTGTTCCCTCGGGTGCCCTCTTTTCCGGAAAGCTGCGCTTCGCGAGACCGCAGTTCTCGAGCAGCGAGGCAGCTCAGTGCCCGGCTCGGCCACCCTGCCCTGGCCACCGCTCGCATGCATCAACGACGGAAGCAGTGGTTGCTCGCGACCTCGGTCGGCTGGGCGCCTGGCGCGCCGGATGAACCGCGCGTTTCTTCTGTTTCCTTCTTGCCTGCCCGATGCGGTTGCACGCCGCCGAGAGGACGCGTCTCTCACCCCCTCCGCGCCCTTGCTGTGTTTTGCTGCAAAGGACTGCCTCCACGCGCGGTAAAGAAAGAGAGCGGCCAGCACGTAACGATGAAACGAAGAACCACGCGTCGCGGTGTGGGCTCCTCTCATTAGGCGCTCTTCGTGGAAGAAGATCCTTCTGGGACGGCGGCGCACCGCTTCCTCCCCCGCCGCCCCCGAGCGTCCACCTACCTCCGCTCGCATAGTCCCCCTCTAGGCTCTGCGCGAGTCGGCGCCGCGCCCGATCCGCCCCAGAAACGGAGCTGCTGCGTGCGGGGAAGTGAGAGTGCGACGTTGCGTCTGCGGCGGCAGATGACGCGCGCCACGCGTTCGTCGCTTTCCTCTGCCTTTTAATTCTTAATGTCATTTTATGTAACTCTTAAGACCAGACTGCCTCGCATGGCTGGGCGTCTGTTGTCAGTGGTTCCTGGAAGGGGGAGGACTGGGTTGGTTGATACGCCATTGCACCGGTGGCAGCTATACGTGCTACCAAACACAACCAAGAAGGCTAGGTTTTCACCCGTGGCAGTGCTGGATATTGACGTATCGCGAAAAATTCGGACGTTCCTGCTTTTAAAGCAGCTGACAAGAACACAGAATGTGAACTGAAAGAATACTGTGTTTTTTTTTTTTTCTAGCGGCGCAGCCTCCTTAGGCCAGGCGTGCATCGCACAACAACGCGACGCTGAGCAATAGGCCTCGCCTGTCGAATGTCACCGGCGCACGTGTGACCGGCTTGACATGGCAAAACGTTGAGATTTTAACAGTTCGACGCCACGGATGAGGCGAGCGCAGAGAGCGCTCGAATCGTGCTGATGGAAGGCGGCGGAGAAACGCCTGAGCACGGCTCAATGTAGCTCGGCTGTTGAGTACGACGTCGCGAGATCGAATCCCGGCCGCAGCTAACACATTTCGATGGTGGGGCAATAATGAAGAAGACGCCCGTGTACTGTGCGAAGTCTCTCTCTAATGTGCATCGCACGTTAGAGAAGAACACATGGTTGAAATCAATCAGGAGTGCTACATTACGGCACTTATTTCTCTATGCTTCCTTTCAGTCCCTCATTCTTTACTTCCTTCACGGCACGGTTCAGATTTTCATCGGTAGTGAGGCAACAGACTTTTTTTCAGGCATCTGTAGCGCCATCGTCGGACGCAGAAAGGTTGATAGGAAATGCTTGTGCGCATCTGCAGCCGCCCCTTCGTTACGACCTGTCAAGAGTGTCTCCAAGATCGTTTCCCAACAAGGCTCCGCCCACAGCCGGTAGCACACTTTGGTACCGCGCAGACGCGTGCCTGAAGGCTTTTTGGCTCGGTGTTCTTCATGTTCGCGCTGGAAAAGAAAAAAAAAACACATGTTATAAGAAAGACTGTCTGCTATATGCTCGAGCCATGACTAACCCTGCTTGCGCAAGTGCCGAGCTTTCCGCAACGGCGCCACCAGCAGGCGCGCCGGGCGACGAACTGCGCTGCTCCCAGCTGCCCTGGTCGTAACTAGGCCTAACCTGTTTCGCATCGAAGCCGCAACGGGCTGCGTTTCAGAAAAGACCAGCGCTGTAATAGAGGTGCTACTCTTGTCGCCGCTTTGCACTGAACCCTTTCTCTTAACAAAATAAAGATACGGTGGATTTACGCGACGCCTTCAGCAGCGGTGCTAGCAGACGCCAGATGAGCCACACCAGGCAGCACCAGCGAAGCTGCTGCTAGAACAAATTTGCTTGCATCGCAGTTATCACTTCTACCGGCAACTCAGTATCGGTCAACTATCCTCAAAAATCACTTACTTTTGATATTATTCTATCTCAGGGCCTATAATTTCCGCTAAAAACATTCCTTAACCTATTTTGCTTACGCCGGCGGCAGGGATCTGCAGGGTTGTTCCGTTTGGTTACCTAGGTTGCAAACACGGTTTCGTCATCCTAAAAACAGACAGCCTTGTTGGCTGCAGCACGTATAGGACTACTCCGTTTAGCTAGTTCGGTCGCCCGTAGACTCGCGGGTGTTTCGTACACTGTTTCCCCAAGCTGGACTGCGCGCCCGCAAAGCCTTTTAGGATTGCCTGAAAAAAAGTCTATTACCGTGCTTTCCTCCCATAGCAAAACGGTCCCATTCACATTTGCATCTTTTGATAATATGCGTACTTTAGCCACGTGTGAACACTACCCGAAACATGGGAGACTGCATCGTATTGTAGGCTTCCAAAGCGTAATAACGCGCCTATTTCCTGTTGAATGTGTAGTTATTAACGCTTTCCTAGACGGAGAATATAACGCAAGCTCACACATGGGACACTGCTCTGTTCTTCGATCGTCTCTTGAAGCGCGAATACCCAGGGACTCAATCAGTGAAATCCGAACGGACCACTTTCCATTCTAACTGACGTATGTATACGGGCGTGGGGAGGAGAGGAACCGTGCAGCAGCTTCCCCACTCTGGGTGGATGCTTGGACTCCGCCGTAAGGGAAGGAATGAAGGAAGCCGATGGAGAAAGTGCGGCTGGATATTCCACTCGGCCTGTGGCGGGCGTGCGAGTGCTGAACCCGTGTTTGCTTGAGACCGCGGTATCGCAACTCACCATATGACTTGGGCCCCGCCGCGGTGGCTCAGTGGTTAGGGCGCTCGACTACTGATCCGGAGTTCCCGAGTTCGAACCCGACCGCGGCGGCTGCATTTTTATGGAGGAAAAACGCTAAGGCGCCCGTGTGCTGTGCGATGTCAGTGCACGTTAAAGATCCCCAGGTGGTCGAAATTATTCCGGAGCCCTCCACTACGGCACCTCTTCTTCCTTTCTTCTTTCATTCCCTCCTTCATCCCTTCCCTTACGGCGCGGTTCAGGTGTCCAACGATATATGAGACAGATACTGCGCCATTTCCTTTCCCCCAAAACCAATTATTATTATTATTATTATTATTATTATTATTATTATTATTATTATTATTATTATTATTATTATTATTATTATTATTATTATTATTACTTGGGGGCAACTGTCTCTGTCAGCGCAGTGGATAAGAAAGCTGCGAGAGCGTCGACGGGGCTTCCACAAGCACTCTTTTCTCACGCTATCAGGGACCAGCCACACAGGTGGCGAGGGCTTCTATAGACTGCAGCGTCATAGAAAGCTGCCGTCGAGAAAGGCTCAATCCGTTTGCTGCCGCGGAGGACGTTACAGCAGCGGGTTCGTTTCCTAAGACCGACGCGGCGCTTTCCGTATTATTTTCCGTCCGTTATATGCGGTGGGCAATTTCTTGACGTACAGAAAAACCTTGGTTAGCCAAGCATGCTACACATTCTGCGTTAAAAACGTTGTACTGAGAGAAAAAAACAGAAACTGTTGAATATATATAAAAAGTACACCACTGCGTGGACCGCGAAGCGCACGTTGCTGAGAGCGGACGGAGAAGAAGATGAATAAGTCTCTGCCATCATCACGCGTCTCTTAATTGAGGCTCAGCAGTCAGTCATGCTACATCGCTGAGCACAAAGACCATGTCAACAAGTGTCTCGATGGCTCTAAGCCGGTCCTGGAATTCTTCCTCGCCGCACCCGGCTGGCACAACTTACTTGCCTCGCCTTCGTTTGGGCAGTAAGCTGGTTCAGGGCCGACGACATGAGCGCCAGGCTAAGCAAACGCGCTCACATGCGTCCGCGAAAATTTCATGTCTGTCCTTTTTAAAGTGTACAAAAAACAACAAACATGGGAACGTGTTAATTGAGAGTGCAGTGTAACACTGCACTGCACGACCGGGCGAGCATTCACAGTCTATTTCCCTCTCTTCGCTTTCGATCATTAGTCTCAGCCGCGTCGCCTCACTGGCTGGCAGCTGAATGCATAACGGGCGTGTCATCGAGTACTGCGAGGCCACCCAAGCGCCGAGCGACTGGCGGTCGCGCAAGGGGGGGGGGGGACTCCGTGGCCGCGCGCGACGCAAGGGCGGACGATGTTCCCCTCCCTCACGTGTTCTGTGTGCTTTTTCTGGCGGTAAAAGGGAGCAATTCAGTCCGACGCTTTGCGGAGCGAGCAAAATAAACGACTAGCCTGCCGTTTCCTGCCATGTGCTGCTTTCTTGCGTTTAGCAATTATATATATATATATATATATATATATATATATATATATATATATATATATATATATATATATATATATATATATATATATATATATATATATGGGGGGGGGGGGGGGCAATTAAGGCTTTAGGAGCCGTTAGAACGCGAAGTTATAGCGCTTTTTCTGGTGGGTAACCTTCCGTCCTTTTCGGGTTTAAGTTGGGTGTCTAGCAACGCGCAAATAGCACGCGACTGATGCCGCCACACCGCTAGCGCCGCCTATATACAAGACGCGCTTCTGCTGCCTAAGTAGTTCTAAGGTGGTCTGCACGCATGCTAGTTCCGTTCTTGACGACTAAGTTCTCGGAAATAGACCACTTACGTAATGGAATGTTTGAAGTTTCTTTATTTGTGGCGTTGATCAATGATAAATGAGTAATGTAGCAATTTTTCGCCTAAAAGATAAAAGATAATGGATATGTATTCTCTGAACCAGTCGCCATAGTCCCGCCCTAATATTGCCGATTTTCTTTTTTTTTTACTGTACGGGTGAGTTGATTATGTTTTGGGCTATCAAATCATCGTCGCAGTTTTTAGAAACCATGATTATGCGAACGAGCCAGCAAAAACACGTGAGGTCAGATAATAAGGCAGCAAAAGAAATATTGCTCGAAAAAAGGCTGCGAGCAAAATGTTGCCCGAATTTCTTTGGTTTACGCTGCGTCCCGTAATCCGGAGCACTGGAAGCGATCACCGTGCAGCGGCGTCAACTCGAACAGCTTAATTATTCGGCGTTCCACATCGCTCAAATGCGAATTACATGACGGGAGCTTTGACTCTAATGAACATGCGGATGGCTGTCGGTGCAAAGTAGTCCTTTTGTTGGCTACGGTCATTTTTTTCTCATATTCCGGTGAAATATGTCCACCTTTTTGAGTTCACCTGAAGCCGCTGGCGACCTTTTTGAAGTGATCTTGCTCCACAGAGCTTGTGCCCATATCAAGCGGTAAAATACAACGGACGTGCGCTGACGCGTTCCAAAACCCATTTGCGGGCTGTAAGGGGGTGCCCTACCTCTATGTACTAATATGAAGCATAGGTCATCGGGGCTAGTTACTCCGTCCAAGCAGTATCCGGCCAATCTTGTGTAGCGGAAGACAAAGCGCAAACCGAGAACAAATACCCGAATACAACCCAAAGTTTTCCGACAGTAACGAAGCTAATAGCATCCATTGTGGAGCATGGTGGGCAGGAAAAGGGGATTGAAAGTGACCCGTCCTCCACGCACTAATTGCTCGCAACCACGAGCGAAGCGAATTCAGACTCGGTGGAGAGCGCACTCCTGACGAAGCGCGAGAGAGAGAGGAATTCGGGCAAGGCACTTCCAGTCTCCTAGCGAGCTTGCGAGGGCGCGAAACAAATGGCACGGCGCTGCCTCGCAGACGGAAAGGGCAAAGGCGCTAATAAAGTCCGCGGAATACTTTCCCGGTCCCGGTGCTGCTTTCCATCTGTTTGCGCTTTTTTTTTCGCGCCTTTCCTCTCGCCTCGCCGCGGTTCCTAAATGGAAGTAAGACAGCAGCAGCAGCAGCCGCAGCGCGACTTTGCTGCCTCGGCGGCGCGTATACGGATATTTCGGGGACGAGGTGCGGAAAGACAGAACGCAAGGGCGCAATAGCTGCTCCGCGAACGCGGCGGCGGCCTCGGCTCTAATGGTGCCGTATACGCTGACAGCTGCACACTTACCCATCTATAGCGCTTCCCTGAGAACACCGGAGGGATACAAAAAAAATTGAAGAAACCGGGACTCCATCGCGCGCGCGTAGCTGGGAAAACACACTGTCATTCTCTCATCCGCGCTGCTGCGAGCGGAACGCCGCAGAATGGCGAGCCCGCCGATAGGCAATAAATCCTCAACGCGGAGGGGAAAAAAGTTGTTCGCGCCGCTCGGCTGTTTCGAGCTCTTTACTCCATTGTGATCGTCTAGATACTTTTTCCTCTTTTTTTTTTTTCCTGGGACTCTGATTCCCTTCTTCCCTTCGCATTTCTGACAAGAGGAGAGAGCAGGATGGGGTGGGGTTATGACGAAGTAAGGGAAGCCCGCGCGCTCGTTGAGTCACGGCCGTCATGATGTCATCCGACTAGAAAACTACTCGCGCATTTCTTTGCCTCTTTCCCTTCTTTTTCTTCAACAAGGTCGCAAGTCCTAATGCTGGCGAAGGATATAATCGCTTATTTTGAGCTATTAATCACTTCACGCTTGAAGGAGTAGCCCGTCGCGCTCAAGGATGCTGTTGTCCCCTTTAAGATGAGCTTAAAATAAAAATAACATTAAGAACTAGCTTACCTCAATTTATGAGCGGCCTGAACTCACTGCGAGGCGTGCAGACATCGGTAACCATAGTTTATGAGGCGACCTGGTCAGTTCAGCTAATGGTGTTTGCTTGCATGACATAAAATGCGTTTAACTTCTTTCATCAAGTACAGCATTCTTGGACATCGATTTTAATCGCGAGGCAACCGTGGAATATTGTAAGATATACCGTTATGGAAATATTGAACGTAACGGTCCATTCTTCCGATGCGTTGCAAAATCTTTCTTGTAAAGTTTGTCCATCGCTCGCATGGAGTGGGTAGGACTGCCATAGAGAACCAATTAGCAACGTTTTTTTACGATAACATTAACAGCAACAAAAAAATAAAATATAAGCCTGCTAGGGGAGATCTGCGAATGTATTGATTGTTATAGTGAAATTTCACAATATATGAAAAAATTGCGTTTAGAAGCAACTTCTCGTTGAAAAATGTGCTTGTCTGGAATTTCTTGGTACGAGATGAGTAGCAAGAGCAGCGGAGTCTGGTGTCGCCGGCACCATTTCTCACCTTGAGAACTCTACAGCCCATATTCTGTGAGACGGTGCAGCTTAGCAAACAAGCACGTTAATGGGTCGTCGTGCCATTGTTAGTCACGTAGAAATTCTGCGTTGTCTCACAGGCACACGTAACGTCCACATGCGCGGCCTCAGCTCGGGCTCACGCCGTCTTGTGCGTCTTGAAGACCTTTTTGTATCTTTATTTAAATTCAATCTTTACTTTGTTTCTCTGGGTCCCGACGTCAAATAATCCAAAGGTCTATATCCCGCGGTCTGCATGTTTTTCACTGATGTCTCTCTCTTTCTCTGTCACTTTCAGCTGTGTCGCCTGGTTGTGGCGAACAGTGACGACCTTCGCGTGTTAGTCAGCGCAGCAGCTGCGAATAAGTCTTTTTCTGCCAGCTTGGCCCGCACAGAGAGTTTTTTTTTTTACTCCTTCGTATCCTTTTGCGCCCGCGCCTCACCAAGAACCTTACAAGCTTACAATGTTAAACTTCTTGACAGCTACGTGCGGAAAAACGTTAGTGGCTCTGACGCCAACTTCTTGTTTCGCATTCGCAAACGCGCGGTGGAAAAATAAGGAACCAGGTCCGCCCTTCCGTCAGCGCGCTGTCAAAAAATCGCTGGCTCAGTGGTCATGTCCTTTTTTTTTTCATCCAGCCTCGCTCTCGTTCGATCGCCCATCTCAAAGAAGCCCAGAAGAGACGCGTTTTGGCGGCAACCTCGATTTAAGGCGTCTCGTCACGACGCTACACAGCACACGGCGTGTGTTGGCTGAACGCGGGAGAAAATCCGCGGGTCGCGAGTTCAGAGCGCGAGCGATGATTCCTCCTCGATGACAATGGGGAGTGCGCCGAACGAGGCTGAAGAGCGGAGAAGACAAAAGGACGCGCGCAGGGGGCGTCGGGAGATGCGCTTGTACACGCCGAGAGGCGGCGCGCAACAAGAGAGAAACGGTGAACCGGTCGAAGAAAAGTGCCTGATTGATCAGCTGGACGCCGAGCGTCGGCGAGCGCGGGGCGCCCCGTAAAGCGCCTCGTTTAAATGCGTCCGCCCCGAAATAATAGCATGCGCGAGCGAGCGGCTCCTCTGAGGCATCGCCGTCGTCCGAGCGGGCGCGCGCAGTTATCAGTTATTGATGAGCCCATATGCTGGCCGGCTATAGCTGTACTCCGCGGTATATAAGCCTCGCGAGCGGGGCCTGCGGAAATACTGGCTTCGTGTGTATTATACATCAGTGCCCCGATGGAGCGATTGTGAAGAGACGTAGGCATATATGCACGCGCGCGCGCGGGGGAACGCGTAGTATGTGAACCCGTCTCCGCGTCTCGCCGCCGCTGCTGGAAAAAAAGGAGCAGCCAGGCGGGCTCGCGCGCTCCGCCGCCGCCGACTGCGGGGCTTAAGGAGCTCCTGAAAAATGGCGCGCGAGCCAAGATTAGGGCGTGAAGAATCGGCTCCGACTTGGCTCTAAATGCGTTTCCCAGGGCTTTGTTCTCATCGGAGCGTGCTTTTTCGCTTAGATTGCCTTCTCCTCCCCGTCTGCTTTTTTTCATTCTGCTCTTTTCTTCCCCCCCCCCCCCCCCCCCCCACACACACACACCTCGATAGCGTGCTGTGCGAGGAAAATGGGGAAACAGGCTACGCTGTGTCTTACGGCGGAATGACGACGTCGCGTTCTGAGCTGGACTCGTTTAAGAAAATAAAAAATAGCCAGTAGCCCCTTTTTTTTATTTTTTCTTTCTGGAGAGGACGACTCTTTGTTTCATTTTAACCGACGGAAAACGGAGAACATGGGTACAGGGGCTCTTCCCCGCTTCTTCGCAGAGCAAAACGCCATGATTTTTTAGTGTCTCTTATTTAACGCGATTCGAAAAGCCTAGCATCTGCAGTGGAAGGGTAGACTACATTAGTGCCTGATGGAGAGCATCACTATACAGCCAAGTTTCGCACTCTCTTTTGAAAGAGTGAGCACGGCCGCACATCGCGTGGAGGAGTAAGCGCGACGCGGATGCATTTACATCCCGCGCTTGTGTGTAGATTGGCAGGAGAATCTTTTTTCGGCCGGAAGTCGACAGTGTGCGATGAGGCAATATGCCGGTTTGATGCGGCGTCTCAACTTTCGTGAAAGTACAGCTGATGCAGGCGCATGCATAGCTGACAGTTTAAAAATATGACACGACCTGCAAACTTCCGAACACGCGGGGGAAGAAATGTAAAAACGCAACATGAAGCTCCGACTGCACGTGCAACTCGATGACAGCGCTTCCTGCACGCATTCGGGATATACGTGACTGCTTCTGAGAATCGTCAATGAATTAGCGCAACTTCGTACGATTGGCCCCCTATCACTGTTCCGCTCGGCTCTGGGCGATTTGAAGCGGCGCCCGCGGTTTGCTACGAAGAATCTGCACGCCGCGATCAATAGGCGCCGCCCCAACCTATAGACCCAGCACGCATGCGCAGTAACACTTGTAATCTATCGCCATTCTACGCTTGGTTTTGTCTCTGTGCCAGCAGTGCCCTATACCACGGATAAACGAACACCCGAACACGACAATATATGCTTCGGACACTAAACTAGGGAGATTTAGCTGATAGAAGTCAAATGATGGCGCGATGCGTTTTTACTTGCCCATGTTCGATGGGCGCTGTTCGTTGTGCCAGACTTGGGCAATGGGTCCGAACATTACTGGTCCTTTGTCAGCAGAGAACACGTGCTGGTAGCATGAAGCTTTCCGTTCAGTTTGCCAAGGTTGCTAAATGGGAAAGCGCGCACGAGCGGCTGGACTCCAAATGAAGATGTACAGAAGCATGGAATGCGAGCGGAAAGGGTGTATACAGTTTCGGCGCGTAAACAGCGCATCTAGACTCTGCACACAAATTCAGCACTCAGGGGTAAAAGTGAACGAGGGGACACATGGAAGCCAGAGTTTTCTTCTCTTTTATTTTCTAATGAACTTTGAAAAGGGCCCCGAAACTGTGCTAAAAAAAAAAAAATCCCGCTCATCGCCCCAAATTCGCATGGCGAAGGAAAATTTCCTTCCATGCCTGTTTCAATTTTTTCCGGTGGTTGCACTGACCAGCGTTCCTTCGTGTCCTGGTCTGTGCGCTCGTGCTGTACGGCACGTCACCCTCCAGCTTTCTGCAGCGCCAGATGACGTTCCTTCTGCAGCAGCTCAGCTAGTGGCGAGAATCCGAAGCGCGCTCACCCGCATGCATCTTGGCTCCCGATCAGCACCGCTGGCGACTTTTTCTTCAACATCTTGCCCGCTGACCTTCATTTACTCTCGGTCAGCCTTCTTCTTTTTTCTTCTTTTCCCTTTCGGTTCTGCCCCTGCGGATATCTTTCCGAATGCGGTTGGTGCGTTTTCTTTCTGCTACCGTGCCCACGCCACTCGAACGCTGTACAGCATGTGGACCTCGCGATAGCTTTGTACACAAGGCGCGTCGTGAAATGGCGTCAGCGGCGGCTATAGCTGATTCCGTACCCGCCTCGGGGGAAAGCTCCCACGAATGCTTTCTTATCACGCTTACTGCATCCCGCGTTTCGTGGGTCGCAACAGTGAAGGAGCCGCGAACACATCCCGTGGTCGCATCCGCGACATCGCATCCAAGTGTTCCTTTTGCCGCTTTCGCGGAATCCTTGACTCGGTACATGATGTCCACACGACTGCGTGTAGCCGACACGCTTTGTGCAGCTGGCTTTCGCAACGCTCTGGCATTTCGCTTTCGAGCTTGATAGGACCTGTTGCATGCCGGGTAAACTGCTTGCGGCGTTCAGCGGGTCTGGACGGGCGAATTGTGTTTCAAGTGTTTTTTTTTTCTTCCTTGCGTGTCTATGAAAACCGTGTCATGTTTTATCCGCGTGGGTATTTTCCGGAATGAACTTACCTGTCGAAAATGAGCTCCGTCGCGTACACATGTTTGCGCGCATGTGCGTATCAAAATTAGCTTACTTTCACTTTCACCTGTGGGGCACACACTGTACAAGAGGACTCCAGATTTTATAATTTTGACCGCCTGGGCTGGGATTCTTTAACACACAACGAAATCTCTCTGCAAAATTGTCTTTGCATTACTTCTCTGTTTAAATCTAGCCACCACGGCCAGGATCACGGCGGGCTCACTTTGTCTGATTGTTATCACCTGCTTGATATTAAATTAATTAATTAATTAGATTTAATGATTTTTAAGAAGCGGTAAGTTAGGAGATCACTTTGCTGACGGCGTGAATTTTTTTTTTGTCTTCATATGGGCTATAGCTCCAGCAGGATTCGAGCAGCACTCGCCACTCAGATGGCATTTGAGTGGCACACTCACAACATTTAATGTGCGTTAATGACGAGGCAGCGTTTCAATTTAGGCCCGCGAACGCAAAAGGCAACTCTCGTAAGCTTATGACGTCAGTTTGCGCGTGCAGCGGACATTTCAAGTTCAACAAAGGCACACCGGAAACAAAGCACACGAGCACATTAAATATAAAATTTTGTCTGAACAATAGACTTCGCTCGCTGGCCTCGATTCTACGAGGATGGTTATGCCAGCTGCTTGTCGAGAGTTGTGCACGGTGGATATAAAGAGTGGTCGGGTATAAAAAGCAGTCCGCGCCGAGAGTTATTTTGACGTCTTCGTTGAACCTGAGAGTGTGCTTTGGGGCTTTCATTCGTTCCCTGGAAAACTACCCAAAGAACACCAAGAACTATTGTTCGCGCTTCTACAGCGAAAATAGTTGTTAGTCGCTTGCTGACAATTCATGTAGAACTCATTGAATCAGGCTACGCATTAAAAGTGCGCAAAGACGACGGTGGCTGCAGTTATCGCAGAATGCAAGTCCAAGATTCGGTGCGTCACAAGCGCGCATGTTCTCAGACCCGATAATGGAGCGTATGTAACGGGCATATGCACACCATCGCGCGTGCAGCGTTGACTTCCAAGGCGAGTCTCGTTCGGCTCGTTATCCGAACACACGCGCCCGCTATACCCGCAGTGCACAGGCGGCAGCGCGCCGGCGTCAAAGGGTGGCGCGGCGGGACTCTCGGCGATAGCATCGTCATTACAACGGCGCCACGCGCGCGCATAGGGGCGCGTGTCGGAAAGGAAACGCCGTGACCTACCTTCAGGATTCCGGCGAGTCACGAGTCTACCAGGCATACCTCCGGTGTTTTTTTTTTTTTCATTCTTGCTTCTGTCAGCGCATCTTCATCGAGCGCCTGCGCCCGCCCGCGCTCGAGTCCGGTCGGCGCCGGCCGGCTACTCCGGCTAGCGAGAGGCAGCGGCGGCGCGGCTCGCTTTGTCCGCGAGATCGTGGAGATGAGCGATATCGCGCCGCGGCTACTCGCTCGCTCACCGCGTGCAGGTCGGCGCGGCAGCGTCTGGCCTCGTTTCGGGCGCGCCCGGTCTCTCGCCTGTGTGTTCGAACCCGGCCCCTATTCTTTTCGGGAACGCGGTCAAGTGCGCTCCGTCCAGCTCGTCTTCGCCTTGCCCGTCGGGGGCGTGCTAAGACGCGTCATCGCCTCGCGGGAGCGCTGCCGCATTTTTTTTTTTTGCCTGCTTACAGCTTTATTTTGTCTATTCCTTTTTGTGCTCCTGGCCGGCTGCTCCGAACAGTTGTTTTTTTTTACGTTACTTCGTTCATTTTGGGGAATGTAATGAAAGGGGTAACGGACATGATTGGGGGCCGGGCAAACTCGAGCATCTTTGATGAACAGAAAGAGATGACGGTGTTGTTTTTGTTGCCCTTTGCTTCACCTCTTGCGATACCGGCTTTTATGCTGGGACTGCAAGCGTCGGCGGCCTATTTTCTGAGCAACAGAGTCGCTTCTTTTGCTTGATTTTTTCAGCTCGTTTATTTTTACACAAGGGAGAACACAGCATAAAATCTAACCGGTTAGGTATTTATTTCCTTGCTTTGTCAGCTACGCGCACATAGCACCCATGATCATGTGAGGCCGTAACAACAGCCTGCTATACCATCAGGTTTAGCATTGCAACGGCATCGGTGTCTCAAACGAGAAATCCGGAACGTGTGTGAGGCCTGTCCCGAAATCACAACTCAGCATAAAGACTCCTCTTGCGCTTTAAGGATGAGAAATTTGGCAGGTTTCTTGCGTTCACGTATAACTACGTCAATGACGCTTTTTCGCATAAACGTGACAAACCTGGGAACGTTACATAACAAGCAACACTTTTCATATATTTTGGCACTGTGTTAGAACGCCTTGCAAGAATTCCGCGTCAAACCAATTGATACCTTGCAATTTGTACGCTTGATGAAAGCCGTGGGTGAACGACCCTTGTCCGTGATAGGAAGACGGAAAGAGTGAGAACGTAGAAATAGAAAGCAGAGGAAAAGAAATAGAATTACGAGGGCACCGAAGTCTCCTTCAGTAGAGAAGTTCGAAAACATTGCGTTTGTTGCTGCTGTGTTTGCCTGCTTGCTTCTATGTGCTACTACTTGCTTTTCTTTTGCGACCATTTGTTTCTTTTCTGGACTACGTTCGAAAATTTCCGGTGACGACATACTACGCCACTTTGTCACTTCCGGTTACGACATACTACGCCACCTGCGACAATCTGCGGTTACGACATATCACACTTCTTCAATTCCGGTTACGACATACTACAGCACTTTCGACAACTTTCGGTTACGACATACTACGTCACCTCATTATATCTGGTCTGAGCTCTGTTACGACATACTACTCTCTTTTTATTCGTTATAACCGGTTTATTCGTTATAACCGGCCTGTTCGTTATATCCGGTTCCCAGTTACAACATACGACGACACTTCGTTATATCCGCTATTTTTAGCTCTTGTTACGACATACTACACCCTCATCCACTTTATACCTTTATACTTCACTGTGGCCATGCATTGCCACAATTAATGTTTGTCGTATTAGGGCACGTGACTTTTGGTACCATGGTCAGTGGACAACTTCCGGCGGCACCTTGAGGCGACATTTTCCGGCGACGGCTTTTGTGCCTCTTGAGCCATATGATGCTTTCGCGTAGGATAAAGTTGCAAGTTGGAAAGAGAACGCACAAAGCAAGCTGGCCCCAGTCACCACTTCAACTCTCTTAAAATCTTGAAAACAGGTTACAGCAGTATCAAAATATATTTTCAAGCACATGTGCGTGGCCCATAGGAGCGACGCGTCTTGTAAGAAAACTCTCGGTGAGGGGCACCTCACAGATGTAATCAACGCTTTCAAGATGCGGCACTGCTTCCTTTGTATAGCCCGAAGAAACTGATCATAGAATACGCCTTTAAAGCGTGCTCTCACGCATTCAGCTACCACACGCAGCGGAAGCCGCAGTGCATTAGACGGGCCACTGGGGCAGAACGCGCTCGGTACTCTTCTTTTTATTCGTTTTGTTTACACGCATCTCCCTCTGTCCTGTCCCTCCCTTTCTTTTGCTACTGTTATCCACAGTTAAAAGAGAAAGAGTGAACCGCAAGTGACGACATGATTACTTAATTTGAGTTCGCGCCGCGTGGTCGCTGAGCGGTTGTGTAGCGCGCGCGTGCAACGCGTTACAGCATATGCTGACACATGTGTGCCGGTCGTGATGGATATCGTAACCGCCGCCGCCAAGATAGGATCGGGGGCCACCATCGACTCTGCCGATCTTGCAGCCACGCGTTGTTCAGCGGGCCCCCCTCCTCGCCTCGGCCATTGCGACAATTGTATTGCGCGCTTTGCGTAAGCTGATCCACTGGCTCTGTTTCCTCCCACCACGAGACGCACGGAATACCACTTGCGGCGCTCGCGTTCTGGGTCGGCTGAATGCGGCGCGGAGCAGTCTGCTCCATATACTGCGAAGCCCCTGACATAATACGCGAGCGAGGCAGACGCATATCTTAATGACCCCAGGGCTGTATTGACAACTTCACAAGTACGCCCGAACAAAGATACGGCTTGCGAAACGGATTCAATCACGGCCTCGCCGCGCCGCCTGGCTGTTAGGTCAGATAATGCGAAGCTGTGCCGCGCGGACGCCAAGGTTCTCACGGCGAGACGCCCTGGGTCGGAACGAGTTTTTCCTTAATCGTAAAGGTTTCGAAAACAGTAGAATCATTTATTCGGAGCGCCCAAAAAGGGTCAGGAGAGGGCGTATGTGCAGCCTCTGAATGGAGCTCCACGCCGTGATACATTAGAGGTAAAAGTTGCGCTCTTTCTTTCTTCTTTCTTTCTTTCTTTCTTTCTTTCTTTCTTTCTTTCTTTCTTTCTTTCTTTCTTTCTTTCTTTCTTTCTATCGAGGATGCTTGGCAACGTCGTAACGCGTAGTGCCATGTCCATGTATTTTTCAGATTTGTGAGGTTTGTCTCAAACAAGCATTAAATATAGGCTGGTGTCTTCATCGGGCGTTTCTAGCAATCGCCAGACATGATTTCACCTCCGCAGTCAACTAAATCGGTAGCCGGGCAGCAAACCCGATTAGCGCAGCGAACGCAGGCTTCTTTTCGGCGCACTGTTCACCTTGAGGCGGCACACGTGACTTGAAAACGCCGAACGCACCGGCGGCCCGTAACACGTAGGCTGCGTAGACCAAGTCAAGCGGAGAGAGCAGCAGTGTGACAGGCACAGATAAGCAGATCCGCAGCGCTCGCCGGGCTCGAGGCCAGCCGCGGCCGGTCGTCGCTGGAGTCCTTCCCAGGGAGTGCATGTATATGAACCGAACCGAAAGTATGTTTATTCGCAGCGGCGGACCAAGTTCCCTCATTTTTCGTATTTTTTCCGCAGGATCCGATTGGAGAAGCTATAGCGCTTCACTTCCGCCGCGCGCGTCGCGCGTACCGGCCGTTTATTTTCCTACGCTCAGCGCGAGAGGGGCTTTCGAAGTGCCCCCCCCCCCCCCCCCCCCCCCTCCCTCCCGATCTGCTTGCTCGCTGGCCTCCGGAGCAGGCCCGGGCGGCCGAACCGAGTCGAGCGAAACCCGTTCGCGGACTGTCGGGCCCGCGGCGCGCCGGGGAAGCCGCGACGCCCCCGGGACGAAGGAGCGAAGACGTGAATGGAAGACGAGAGGCACCGAGAACAAGGAGGCAGGGACTTGTGCGCGGCTTGCCAGGAATGCCCGCGGCGGGAGGAATTAGGCGCAGGAAGGAGGAGTGGGCCGTCGCCCTTGGCATTCGAAGCATGACATCGTAAAAGTCTAGCGTTCCCCGAAGCAGTCGCGGCTGGGCCAGGCCGCGCATCACGCGTGCTCACTCAACTCCCCACGACGGACGGAGGACTCGGTAGGCCCCGCGCGCCGCGCGTGGCGGCGATGGGTGGCGAAGGGCGCATGAGCTGAAACGCCGCCCCTTCCTCCTCTTTCCTCTCGCCCCCGTTTCGGACTGGATTTTTACGCGGCGCAGGCGTGTGCCTCGCGAATTCCGCTGGGATTCCCCGCCCTCCCTTTTGTCTCCCCTGCGCGACTTGACAGCGACACCTTTTGTTTAGCACTGCCTAGGCGAGTGCGGGAAGCGCTTTGTCGCACGCCCTGTGACGTGCTCCCGAGCGACGGTGAGCGCTCTCCTGCGTACGTGGCAAGACTGCTCTTCAGAAGCGAGCTAAAAGAGACAGCTGATGAACGAAAAGGGTGACTGCGTAAAGTAGCGAAAGCCCAGAAAGGACAGGCGGCGTTTGGAACGGCGCTGCGTCGGACGAGAACGTCACTATTTGTACATGGGATGACTGCTTTCGGAATTATTTCCTGAATAGGAGCCCAATCGCATGATTTTTGTGGGTGGTCTGGAATTGCATCTGTCAGTGGAATGCTATAAACCACGTTGAAGTGAAGGCCTCATTAACTTCGACCGCCTAGGGTTCATTAGCGTAGACCAGTAACTTTGTTTTTGAACCCGCGTGCATTTCGCATCCCTGAAAATGCGAACTACTTTGCGCCGAGCTACCTTGGCTAATGCGCACGTTTGACGTAATCCCTCATTTTCTGGCCGGTTAGGTGTTTGTTTTTGCATGCACACACTGCTGTACTTTGCTTCAGTTTACTTTTGTTGTTGTCAGGTTTTTGGGACACGAATACCACTTTGTATGGATTGGCGTGAAGTCAGCAGTCGTTTGCGTCACGTCGCAATCGTGTAAAAGCGACAGAGGACTCGTAATTACTTGTGAATCGGGTAATAAAGGCATACTGCTAAACTGCTTCACCTGAATACTCTCGTTCACGTGCACTCTTTTTGGGGGCAGGTATTGTCCTGAAGAACGCTCTGCAACGTTCGGTTCATGAGCGCTTCCGTAACTTCTCTCCTTTTTTTTCGCATCTCTCTGTCTTTTTTTGTCACCTCTTGTTTATCTTTTGTTTTTCACAGGCCGCGGTGACTCGGTGTATAGGCGCGTTTTGTTGTCGATGGGGGTTCGCGGGTTTGAATCAATTCGAGGTCGCACTATGGGGAGCATTTATGGTCAATGCGTAGACGAGGTGGTTGGAAGCGGAGCGGTCTAGTGAACGCTGTTGACTTTTGAAACTTCATTCGTATATAAAAAAAAATTTAAGCGGGGTTTTACAATAGAAAGCTTCTCGCTGGGAGACCGGCGCCCTTCCCCTTTTAAATCCGTACATTACCGCGCTTTCATAGAGGCGGAACACCAGTGTACATAGACTCCTGTGCACGTTAATTAATTCCAGGCGGTCCAAATGAATGCGCATCTCTCCACATACTGAGCGCGAAACGGTCCGTGTGCAGGCTGGCACGAAAAAAATTATTCGTTAAAATTTTATCTTATTTCATCATAGTGAAATGCAGTCGATTACCGGCCAGCTGTGCTTCACTGGAGGCTGGATTTACAAAGTTCTTTGCAGGGAAGCTCGATTGCTGTGGCCGGCTTGCTGTGGCGAGCTATTTACGACGGCCCATTGGCCAGGGACCAAGACGCTGGCCAATAACGTACTTACCTTACTACGGCGTCGCTACTGAAAGCACCAAAGCCATCAGTAGTACCTTTCCGCCCACCATCCGTAACCTCAAGTTGGGAGCGACAGGCCTGCAGGTCGTCAGAGTAACTATACGAGCCCACGTTGAGCCGTACTGTATACACGAAGCTGCGCCAAAAAGAAGCGGACCGCCGCTCTCCAAACAGTCGGCATGGAATCCACCGTGGAGACACAGTGATCCATTCAACGGCTTCCAGCAATTTTTGCTGCTGCGGGAGGTGACCTGCCTGCCGGGAAGAGCCTGCTAAAACGGTGGTCGGCTGGCAAGCTGCCTTTCGCAGCGCGGCCGTTCAAGATCTGACGACGCCATCGGCTTTCCAATAATATACTCCCGCGGGACCACCTCGTCGAAGAGGGTCCGCTCTGAAGCGAAGGCGCTCAACCGACTCGCAATCTAACGCTTTTCTCGCGTTTTTTGCATCTTCTCTTGTCTCCTCCCTCGAAAGACAACTCGCAGCTCTGAAACACTTGGCTCTTGAGTGCATGACTAAGCGTGCCTTCTTTTTTTCTTTCAATCTTTGAGCACGAACAAACCATTAGCGCAGGCAAGTGTACCCGCATCTTTCGGACAGACTATTGTTTATTCGCGACGAGGCCTCTTAGCCGCTATTTGCGGACATTGCGCAGCGATGAACTAAAATTCAAACAAGAAAAATAACAAAGGTAAATGACGACGCAGGGAGAAAGATTCGGCGCGAAGTCCATATACCTCCGCACGCACAATATACATGCCACGCACAAGGGCGTTTCCTTAACAAGTGGCGTGCGCAGAGCGGAGCCTTGGGCGGTAAAAAATGTTCTAGGCGATGCGAAAAGCCAGGCGTGTTTAGTCAATAGAGTCTTCAGCGTGGCGCAAAGAAAAAAGAAAAGCAGCGCTTTTAACGCTGTCACGGTGACGTCAGAGGATTGCTGGCAGCTTGAGTTTGCATTAATATACTAACCGTGCACAGGAGCACGTATATAGATTTTTTACTAACTGGCGGATGATTTTTTCACTCCTCTTCGGTGGATCAAGAGATGCTGTACATAGTGTATTTACATATGTGAGCGGGAAAAGGTGACATTATCGTGCTGCCAGTACCTTGGCGTGCCACACGTGAGAAGAATCCGAGAGATTTCGACGAGTTTACTTGGCTGAATGTATGTGGATGATAATTTCTTTCCAGTTTTTCATTCAGTCGCAATTAATAAAGGAATGTAAACAGGGCAGACACCAAGACATGCACGAAGCTTCCGTTGTTTGGTGGAGAAATGTTTATTGGAGGCTTGGTCGTCTGTCTTCCTGAGCACCATGCCCCATTCGAAAGTGCGGTGCGAGTGACTCACCTGTCGACATTCCCGCGTTCGGTCTCGGCTTAAACACAGCGCGCCCTTTCCCCTTCCTAATTCCGGCCGCTGTTTCTGAACATTTACCACTCGCCGTCTGCTCGGTGCTCGGACGCGGCGACTTTTGACACGCGCCGAACTAGCGTTGCGATGGGGGCAAGGAAAACGTTGAAAAGAGGGAAGCCGCTCCTCGGGTAAACAGGTGCGTAACGACGGGCCGCGCCGCATTCGCGTCCAACGCATACATGGGCTCAGCGACGTAGTACGCGTATCGACGACGGTTGAAGATGAGCAGAGCGCGCGTCGGCTCCTGTTGCGGGCTCCCCACAGAGCGCCGTGAGGCAGCCGGGGAAAAGCCGCCGGCGCCAAGAGTCCCTAGCCGGGGAAACAACACGATCCACATGGCGTCTCGTTCGCGTGCTGCCTCCACAGCGCAGTGCACGCCGGCCTCGCCAGGACTGCGTGGCTGGCTCGGCTTTTATAAACAGCCCTGGTATCCTTGGCGGCGAGCTGACACGGCCTACGCTGGGCGGGGGGAACCTTGCGCGCATATCGCGTGACGTCATGGAGCTATTCGGTCGCAGGTTATTTGGGAAACCTGATCCGCCTTCTGTAGCGCGCCTGCACCATTACGATGCAAGGTTAATAGCACCGCGGAGAGCATCCTTCTTGAGTGGGCAAAGATGGGGTCGGGAATTATAGCTGGGATGGACGTAGGCGGAGTGGAAGTGCTCTGAAGCTGTCGTTTTTTTTATGCGCGGAATTTGTGGTAGCGAATGCAGAATGCGGAGGGGCTCATCATGAGCTGGCGTCAGATGTTTCCACATTCGACCAACCTCTACATCACAATGTGGGGAGGAATGTCGATGAATGTCCCGAGATGCCAAGTTGCGTGGTGAGGCCGAATTTCCCGATCTGTCATTTGCGAGTCCGTCGTGCTTTGAAGTTCGCTTTTGAATTTAGTCACTCCTGCTCGTGTAAGTTTGCGTCGGTGAGCACAATTACCGCTTTCTAAATATAGACACTGCTAAAATAAAATTCAGTCGATCAGAAAGATTATTTTTGTGCTGACTAAAAGATAGATGCATCTATTTACAAACCTACAATCAGACTTTCACACCGCATTACAGGCGAATACTGGGGTGAATGGGTTTGCTTCCAAGCGCAGTGGTCGTTTTCGTGGCGTGTTGCAGTTTCTTGAGTAACGCCTTTGTTGGCTTTTAATATCGTCGTATCGCCTTAGCGCATCTGCATTAGCCGAGATTGGCTGGTACTATTGTACTGAGACCGTTTGCCACCGAGGCAGGAGCTCCATTGTTCGACTATCGGCTTTGAAAAACTGTACTAGTTGCTTCCAATGGTATCGCACTGCGCGAAAGGGAATTTACGCATTCTTCGAAACTGCTCGGCTGGTGCTTCGTGCATGCCCTTCCCCTTTTAGTCAAAGTCAAATTTATTTTTCTCCGAGATGAAGAAAGGGGGCGACGGAAAAAAGCTGCACATGTGCAGATTGACGAAGCCCGGCCCTCTTGGGTACAGTTCAACAATATTAAAAAAATATGCAAGGAATACTCAATGCGGCAACAAGTATTGTACAGGACATATTATAGGCGGCAATGTCGGGATTTTATACATGAGATGCAAAAAGTAAGCGGCTGACATAATACAATGCACGCGATACAGGGCGTAGTTACTACAATATGTAAGCATGAAATGATGTTAGCTGTACAATATAAAGAAAAAAGAAAGGGATATGAATCAGACGGGCATAGTACAGCGTAAGACAAGAAATGAAAGCAGAGACAATGGTGCGGGAACTAACGGAAATCGAATACATTACGATCTAATTTTGTGGAAAGTGAGCGTATAGATTATGTGTTTGCATCAACACCAACGCGACTAAAAGCGTCCAGGAGGACGGCGCTGTGGAACGATAAAGATTGATAGCCATCTGTTGTGTGGCAGAAACGTTCGACCCATGAATTATTTTGTCTGGTGCTGTGGCTATGACTGCGCGTGGCAAGGTTGAATAGTTGAAGAAAAAAGCGATTCTCAGTGCAAACAGCCGTCTTGTACTGGCAGATAAGGCGGAATGAGTGCATGATTTCAACTGGAAGTATGCGGACGTATGATCCCGGTATAAAATATTCACAATGGCTCTAATTGCGCGTTTTTGACATGTTGTTTGTTTATGAATGTTTTCTTTAGATGTGGTGGCCCATACAAGATGACAATAATTAAGTGTGGATAAAAATAAGGCGTTGTATACCATTCTTTTTACTTTTGTATATGCCGGTTCCTGCTTAATATTCCTGCGATTCTATTTAGTTTGCATAAAACGTGTTCAACGCGCTTATGCCAGGTTAAGTTTTCTGAAAAAAAGACCCCAAATGATTTAACGTGCGTTCGTATTTCAATTTCATCTTTTGCTAGGAATAGCTTTTCCGCGGGAGTGACAGTGGCGTTTCTTGCGCGAAAAAGTATTGCTTGCGTCGTTTTTGCATTAGTTCTCAGCAGGTTATTTTCAGACCAATGCTTAACAAACTGTAATGCTATATTTGCTGTGCGCATTAAATTATTTGACTTATCTCCGGTAATGAAGAGCGCGGTATCATCTGCATATCCAATCCATTGCACCTCGCTAATAGTGGAAAATATGTAATTTATGTAAAGAACAAATAGGAGGGGACCGTGAATACTGCCTTGAGGGACACCGGAAGTACGTTTTTTGACGCTGGAATTTTCATTATTGTGGCTAACTTACTGAGACCGGTGTTGAAGGTACGATGACAAGAGAGCATTAGAACTTCCCCCTACGCCATAATGCTGAAGTTTCTTTATTGGCGTTTTGTGATATATGCAATCAAATGCCTTTGAATATATATATATATATATATATATATATATATATATATATATATATATATATATATATATATATATATATATATATATATATATATATATATATATATATATATATATATATATATATATATATATTAGCAGACAAGGTAAAGGAAATGAGGGGCTCGTTTGACAAACATATTAAGGAAGCTAACAGTCACGGAAACCAAGGGGCATAGGGGAATGTTTTTAATCTTTCTTTTTCTTTTTTATCTGTAGTGCCAATCAATCAGATAAAAAAAAAGAAAGATTAAAAACATTCCCCTATGCCCCTTGGTTTCCGTGACTGTTAGCTTCCTTAATATATATATATATATATATATATATATATATATATATATATATATATATATATATATATATATATATATATATATATATATATATATATATATATATATATATATATATATATATATATATATATATATATATATGCCCAAAACTAGTTGCTTATTCTCTAGGGCGTTAATAATGATTTCTTTTTGCGTTAAAAGAGCTAATTATGTGGCTTTTCGTTTCAAAAAAACCGTGTTGACAAGTCGAAATGAGCGAATGCTTTTCTAAAAATGAATAAAGACGAATGTTCATTATTTTTCTAATCCTTTAGATAAAACTGGGAGAATTGAAATGGGCCTAAAATTATTTATATTATTTTTTTCCACTTCCTTTATGTATTACAATCATCTTGGCTATTTGCATTATTTCTGGAAATGTATTTTGTTCAAAGGCTAAGTTATACATACTAGTCAACACTGGAGCGATGATATCAATAATGTACTTAATAGAGCTAATTTGCATGTCACTCACATCACGAGATTTCGATTTTTAGGTTATTATAGACATATATCACTTCACTTTCATCAGTGGGAAAAAAATACCATACTTCCAGAGATATTAGGGATGCAATCTGTAGTGGGAGAGTAAGCTGTACCTGCGTGGTCAGTTTCCCCGACGGAGACGAAATGCGTATTGAACGCATTATATAGATCAGTGCCGCTTATATCTTCATTGTTAATATTTATGTTGGTAATGGTGGAATGACTGATTGGTTTAATGATGCTATTTAGGCGTTTCCACAAGAATTCGACGTTTCGGGATGCCTCATGCAGATAGGTAGCAAAGTATTCTTCCTTGGCAAATTTGAGCTCCTTATTTACCTTATTTCTGTATGTTTTATACGCTTGTAATACATTTATGTCCTTGCTTTTTACAAATTTCCAATAAAGACGGTTTCCAGTAAAGGCGTCACCGTCCTTAGGAACCCCTTTTATTTCAAGGTTATTTATTGGGGAATATTGTTCCAGTTCATCTACTCGTTGATCAAGCTTGCGGTTTTCCTCTTTCGTTGCGTGATTGGGGTCTTGTAACGCTTTGACCTCCTTGATGAGTTCCCTAAGATCAACTTTTGTTTCGGATATGTCATCACATGATTCGCTACTGAAGTCAACGCTTTTCTTCGGGTCCTGGAACTCAGCCAACATTTCTTTTCGGAATTTTTAAGTTCCTGCCTGAGACTGCTGCATTCAGTACGTCCTTCCGCGTCCCTATCCTTCAGTGCAGTGCATGGTGAAAGCGTTTTAGGTCATGTTTAGGTCGCGTGAGGCATAAAAAAAAAACTTCAGTATAATCCCTGACGCGTAGCTTTAATTCACTACAGCGCTTAAGTCTGCCCGCTTCATGAATTGGA
>NC_135497.1:272068260-272115760 GCF_052857255.1 Amblyomma americanum
GGTTCTCCCGAGCTCTGTTCAAATTTCTCCGCAAAGGCCACGTGCGCTCACTGTGTGCCAGTTAAAGCAGACTTCGTCGTCCGGTTACGCTAATTGGGCCACATAATCCGGTCACGCCCGTGGTGCGGGGCTGCGGAAGTCCGCGCACGCCTGTCAGCGACGCAGTGGAGTCTACGCGGCCGCGCTCAAGGGCAGCGCCCAGGAGGCGCAGGGGGGGGGGGGGGGGGGGGGGGTGCTTACCAGCAGGCCTCTGCGGCCGAGCAGCCACCGAAACCGCGCGCTCTGAGGGAGCCGCTGTGCGCGGCGAGATTGCTTCGCATGGCGAACAACGCGCTCCCATTGATGTCGCAGGGGGCAGCGGCGGCGGCCTGTATCGGCTGCCGCTTTTATTCTCCCACCCCGCGCACGTTTGCTTTCAAGTCCTGCCCCGAGAGCAGCAGCCGTTCGCCCTCTGATACACACTTCCCCCGATATCGGCGGCCCATCTCCGAGAATCGCGGGTGCCGACAGCGTGGCCTCTCCGATTGTGGCTCGATTCTGGCCATGTTATATACCCCGCGCGCGTTTTCGGCGACAGCTTTCCTCCTCGCGGATGGCGGTGGTCAATGGACCGGCATTCAAGTCTCTTCCTTCGGCCGGGAGGGGCGCGGAAAGAATTGAAACTGGCTCGTTAATCTCGAGGAAAGTCGGTCGTATACGCGTGCGCGCTGCTGCGACTTTTTGGCGCGGTTTTTCTCGTTTACGCGCGCCGGAGCTGAAGCTTGGAGGGCGTGTGGCACCTGTGTCGGGATGCCGCCCAACGCACGGCCCCCGCGCTCGAGCTACGCGTCGCGGGCGGCAGTTGCGCGCCGATGGCGAGGCCGTCGTAAATATCGTTCGGTGCTCCCGGGAATCTGACACCGGTGAATCGGCGCGTACTCGAGGAAGGGGTCGGCTCCGAGAACTCATTTCGGGTGCGGACTTTTACAGAAGCCAGAAAACGCGGCGTGTCTCGTGTGCGTGTTGCTACTTGCGTCGCTCTACGACCGTAAAGAAGTTTAGAAGGCGAGCTGGGGAAACAGCGCGCAACCGCGCAAGCGGCTCTTTGTGTGGCTTTACGACTTGCTTGAAACACGCAGTCTTGATAAACTCGGAGAAGAAAGACACAAAGCTCGTCAGACAGGCGGCGGGAAATTATAGGGCACAGATAGACGCCAATCTCTGGAGCCTTCTCGAAAAAAAGCTGTCGGTAGTACGCTGAGTGGCTGTTTTCTTTCGCATTTGACTTTGACCTGGAAATTCTTCATTTATTTCTAGCATCGTAAGCTTCGGGCCTGACGGCGTTGATGCGCTGCCTGCAGGAGTCAGCACTTGTTGTGTCTTGTTCTCGTAGCTCCTGTTTCTTCGCGGTCCAGCTGTCGCAGGAAGCACTTCTCTGCAATCAGATATTATTCTTTAGGCCTCCAATACACCATGTATACAAATGCAACCGTGACATGATCACACTCAATTTGATTTTCACTCAGCAGTAGAGGGGTTTTCTTTATCTCTGACGTACTTTCTTTAATTGGAGCCGAAATTGAAAACCATAAATGGTTCACCTCACGAAAAAAAGAAAACAAAAATTAAGCGGAAGTTCTGGTTAGCAATTTCTGTAAAGTTGATTTCTTCAACATGGATACGTGAGGAATCAACATGAGACACTCACCGCACCGTGTAATGATACGATCAATACGAACAAAGAAAGAGCATCTTGAAATTGAAAAGCTTTTAGTATACAAACACGAAAGTTTGTTTTTCATATCATTTTTGCTTTTCAAAGTTACTCCGTTTTTTTTTTATCTCGCACTTTTTTTTTTTTTTTACTGAGAGCCGCACAACGACGTTGCTGAGAAGGAAAGTTGCAACTCATAAAAGAACGCTGGCTCATTACCTCTGCAAGCACTTGCAATATTTCCTGATGTGCTAATGTCCTATTTTTGTTCTCTGCGTTGTTATAAACCACGCATAGGACAAAAGATACGCAGAATAGGAGTAATGACAGGTTTGTCGCGAGCAAGGGTAGATTATACGTCCGTGCGCATAAATACATTAGACACTGCTTGGGAGGGCAGTAACCATCATCATGGTACTGCCCTCTGGCGCTATATCGCAAGTGCCATGCGAAAAGTATAAATCCGTTATTATTCATAGCGCAACAAACACACGTGGAAATAGGAGAGAACAGTACACAAGCACTATCAGTGTTGTTTCCGCTTTCCTAATACGCGCCTAGAGTCCTGAATTTCATCTGACAAGCCAGATTTGCGCGGCCATACCTTTATGCGCCGCTGGTTGCCAGGACTGCGGCCTTTTATACTGTTTCCTGGGCTGAATAACTTGAGCTTCAGGCGAGAAGAAGGCATACGTCGCTGCCATTGCGAAAGGTATCCGCCGAGTCCAAACTCTTCAAAGATCGCAGAAATGGACCCCGCCTCGACCTGTGTCTGTAGCAGCATGTTACAGTACGAGTTGCCTTCTTCGAGTTTCTAACGATGCCCTGATAACTACTAGAATAATTGTTCGCCCTCTCAGTCAACGCAAGAAAAGAAAAATGCAAAAAGTTTCGCCGCGCGGTTCAAAGTATGTGCGTGATACCACCGTTCTGTAACCAAGCAGTGAACAGCAGAGAAAAGGGAGGTATACCGCTACGTGGCTACCAGCGGTGAACACGCGCGGCACACTCTTGAAGTGTCACGTCGCGAGCGGCAACTCACACATCACGATAGGACACAGAGCCGCGGCGCTCGGCAGAGCCAGGGCCTGATTAAAGGACCTGTTGGCCAGTGGCGAAGAAGGCCAGCAGCGGAACGCGGCGTCATTAGGCATCTGCGAGGCTGATATGACAGAGGACAAGGACGGGCGCGCAGCTTACATTACTTCCAGCAACAAGCGTGTGAGCGCCGCTGCGAGCCGGCTAAATTTGCGCGGGCAGAAAACTACGACTCATGTCTGGCTGGCATGGGCCCGGTACACCGGTGCGGAACGAAACGCAAAAAGGCGCCCGTGTGCTGTCCGATGTCAGTGCACGTTAAAGATCCCCGGGTGAGCGAAATTATGCCGGAGCGCTCCACTATACGGCACCTCTTTCTCTCTTTCACTTCCATCTTCCCCCTTTCCCTCGCTGCGCGGCTGAGGTGGCCGCCGAGAACTGAGACGGTTACTGCGCTTTAATTTCCTGATAACCAATCATATACTATATATCGAATGATAAAGTTAGTTTATGGGGGTTTAACGTCCCAAAGCAGCCCAGGCTATGAGAGACGCCGTAGTGAAGGGCTCCGGAAATTTCGACCACCTGGGGTTCTTTAACGTGCACTGACATCGCACAGCACACGGGCCTCTAGAATTTCGCCTCCATCGAAATTCGACCGCCGCGGCCGTATCGAACCCGCGTCTTTCGGGCCGGCAGCGAGCGCCATAACCACTCAGCCACCGCGGCGGCTCGAATGATAAAAAACGAGGTGCAAAAGGTGACCTCAAAAGGTGCAAAAGGTGCAAAGGAGGTGCAAAAGGTGAAGGTGAAACGAGGTGACTTCAAAATCATTTGCGCGACACACGACACGAACACGAGAAGGGCGGCAGTGCGTGAGTGCCCGGGCCAATTCTCGCGCCCTTTTCGCTCCTCCCCTCTTCTGGTGTCCACGTCACACTATAATTTTCAACTAGTTTTCGCTTGCGCAAGTAACTGTTATTTATAGCGGTTGTCCACAGCTTCCTGTAGTATGTCCTGGAAATTACTCTCCGAGAAAAGGAGTCACAATTCAAAGATTACCCGTCACTCGGTTCCCAAAGCGTTGCGTGGAATTTCCTGTTTCATTATTTATTGCACCGTCAGCAGGCAGGTAGCCAGGATTTTTTTTTTTCGGGAGGGGCCCTGGGAGGGGTCGGATTGCTGGGCATGGGAGCATTATCGAAGAAATTGAGGGGGGCGGGGGGGGGGTCGTCTGGGACATCCCCTCTTGGATGCGTGCCTGACCGTCAGAGTTTACAAACACGACAGAGCGGGTTGCTCACGAAGATCGAAATGAGTACAACAGAGAAAGCTTTCAAGATATAGCATAATTTTAATCACATTTGTTGCAATGGTAGCTGTAAGCAAAAACCACAACAAAAAGAAGCGCTTCAACAGCGTCAGGATTCAGGAGCTCGTGAAGTGATGTCGCTGTCTTTAATTCCTGCCATTAGCCCATGAGGGCTATTCCAATCTTCTGATGCACGTTTCTTCGAAAAGACACGGGGGCGCTAGCTCACGCCTACTCCAGCCTAAGTTCTGGAAAACTACAACTTTTTTTCAGTCGTCTGTATTGATAACTAAGAATTTGATGGTTTTGATTTATTCTTCTGTAAGTACCGGGAGCTTTGTGCGACCTACAAATTTATCGCGATATTACTGGGTATGCGTCACAACGACCGCTCCCGTAAAGTGTATCTGTCTGTTTTACAGCGACAATTGCATGTCACAGTATGACATATGCTTTCACAGTGTAGTGATTTTTATGTGTGTCAGGACTCAGGACTACGGGAATGTTCAGACGTCTCTCGAAAAAGCTTTTTTTTTTTTGGCGTTGTTGCTGTTTCTGCAATTTTGCCTTTCAGGCGCTGGTTTTTATTCACTTTACTGGTGTATATAGAATTCTCCAATCGGTTATGCCTAACGAATGATGATCAACTGCAAATATCAGTTTTTATGCGCTTACAGAACGAACAGAAAAGCTATGACATTATTTAAATATTGTTCCGATCTTTTTGTTGTTGTTGAATACCTGGAGCGTGGAGTTATGCCTTTTACGTTATAGGCTTTTTAAGGTAATGTCATAATGTTAAGCGTATACTATATATATATATATATTATATATATATATATATATATATATATATATATATAGTATACGTGCAACCTGACGCGAATATGAAAGCAGTTGGTCACGCAGGTATGCGCACTGGCAGACATTATGAAAGAAAGCACATTTTATGGCGAGATGCTCGGAATGGCAGCTGAAGACATGATTGCATTGATGCGAGCTTTGCAGCTTGGTTAGTCGGAAGGCATGAAACTAATGGTAATGTTTTTAACCATTTCTGATGGGCACTCAAAGATCGATATACATTCAACTTAGACGTGTCATATTCTGGTTTTGTGCGCATGAATATTGTAAATGTGCAAGCTAATAAAATGGCTAAATTACGAAAGAGTACACTCCGGCACGTAGTTAGCGTGCTCACTACTTATGTTACATGCGTACTGTCCCTCGCACTGGCTGCGATGTGCTCTGGAAAGAGGTTAAGCCCGCGTTGTGGGTGCCTTTAATACAGCAGTCTCACGAAGGAGGCGCATACGCCGAACATGAGAATCGAGCTAAAACCGAAGCCGTGCACTCTATAATGAATACTCCTCTGAACCCTAACAACGCAAGAAAATTTCGCCCCGGAAAAAAAATAAGATAAAGAATGGTGTCAGAGAAAGTTTCCTTCTACCCTTTGCTGCATCTCCTGCGCGGAACTACTGAGGCTTGCTAATCAAGAGGGTTCGCTGCTGAAATGGCGCCCATTTCACATTGGACGGTCGCCATCAGGAGATTCTTTTGGTCAAGAATTAGTGGTAATCCATTGTTTTGTGCTCTCGTGTTCATCTCTAAACCGTCACAATACGCTAGGCTCGTGAGGAAGGTATACCAGCCTAAATTAGCTTGGACCAGTCCAAAAGGTACATAACGTTTGCTTAACGAAAACATTTTATTTCACCAAATGGTATCTGACAAATGAATATGTTACTAGGCTTTGTCGAGTGGAGGCATTACATAATGATTTAATGGGCTAGAAATTCGCACATTCTGAAAACCTATCTGTTTATGAAAAGTTTATATGATAACGAGGAACTGTGCCATCGGCAGGAGAGAATGACTGTTGTCGATCGAGCGGAGTAATTAGCACTTTTTAGAGGTGCGAAAAAGTCCGGGCGCAAAAGACGAGCACAGAGCGATTTATCAGGTTAGAAATAGTTGACAGCACAGTGCGACGCTTCAAATGCGCCAAAGTTCGCAGCGCGTGGGCCCGAGTGAGCGGTAGAAATTCAGCCAGTTTGTTGCGTAAATCTACTGGCACCCCCCCCCCCCAAAAAAAAAAAGAAAATGGTAAGGAACAAATCGAGGTACTAAATTTTAAGCAGCTGTCATGATTTTTCCATGAGAAGCAACTGAATAGCGACGTGACTAGCGAGCAACATACGGCAAACAGTGACGCAAAGTCGCCCACGAATTCTGATCAGAACTGGCAGTCTGCATGCTATCCGGCATACCGAGAGAGCGAACACATGCATGTCTGTTTCGCGGTGTCGAAACAGCGCGTCGGGAAGATGTAGAAGCTTTTTTGCATATGATAAGAGCCGGGTAAGTTCGTATAGGCATCCGTCTTGTGGTGATAACCAAGCAATAAATAACAGATAAAACTGAACCCTTATCCTCGACGCTGTGCCGTTGCTTCTCGTTACTGTCTTTTCCAGAGGGTGTTTGCCCTCGCTGGTCGTTCGTTCTGCCCGCGGTGTTTTCTTTGCTACCATTTGCTTTGTTTTCGTTGCCAGTGTCTCTCCGCCCTCTTGCGATCGACTATACAGTCAGCGTTTACCAACTCCGCAACTTCATGAGAAGGGCATCATTTCTCCGCTTTCTTTTCCCTCTCTCCCTCTCTCTCTTCCCCCCCCCCTCTCTCTTTTTCTTTTTTTGCAGAAGCGTTGAGCACACAAGTACACTCTTTCATGCTAGATGACATTCGTCTGGAGGTCAAGCCTTGCGACATGGAAACGCGACAGGATCGATTTTATTATAACAGTTCCTGCAAGCTTGTCACAACATCCAAAAGGGTGATCATTTTTTATTCTAGAGACAGCCGTGTGCTCATGAGCTTATGTGTGAGTTACCTGTAATTTATTTCCTTCTCTGTGTCCGCTTTTTGCCGTAATCAGGAGACAAAATATTTAATGTTATTATTTTCTAGCACTTGCATACTCTTGCTTCATGATCGGCATGCACTTGCGTATTCTGGCAGCTTCCAAGGGCTCCAGTGTGAGCGAACCCTTTCTTCTATATCGACTCCAAGAACAAATAGCTATTTTCTGCGAACAATGGGTCTGCGACACCATTAAGTTCGGTGTTTAGGTTCGGAATGATTGGCTAACATTTTGTTCTGTGCGTAGACCTGAGTATTGCGATTTACCGCGAGAAAAAGGAAAGAATAGCCTGCACGAGGCGTGTTGAGTGTGCGGACGCATCGTCATGCTGTCCCATTCCGAACGCGACGCCGACGCTGCAAAACGCCGTCATAAGTGGCGCGCCTTACTGCCGATGAGGACGAGAGTATATTAAGAGGTCTCACACAGGCCATGCAGTGGGATACCCTCTAGCGGGAGGCCAAATGAGATGCAAGCCCCAGCCGCAGGTTTGAGATATGCTGAATCTTGCCGGATGCTTTCCCGACAGACCCTATATGCATGCAGAAGAGCGAGTATTCATGAGATGTCAAAGCGACCACCGAGGCACAACGGCCATGCTGCACCAATCAAGCTGAACGAACAGCGACGCTATCCCGAGCTACACGTGCGCCGCGATGTGCCTGCGTACGAATGCGCACCGTGTGTGTGAGTGCACGCTCTCGGTCGGTGAGGTAGAGAGCCTCGCAGTGACGCTGCTAAGGGAAAGATACAGAAGGGTCGGCACTGTTTATTCCCAGCTGCGCGGTGGCGCCGTAATGCGGCCAATTTCGGCGTGCTTCGGAAAGATCTGGGGCGAAATCCCAAATGAAAAATCAACACGACCCGCCGCTTCTAATCCGGAAAGAAATTGCCGCGCTACTTTGGGACCGAGCGTTATTGACTCCAAGGAGGCCCCGCGCACCTGAAATTTTTCATTTCTGTATTGGAGCAGGGCGGGCGTTGAGAGGGTTCCCGGCAGGGCGGCGCTCTTCGCCTCGGAATAACTTCACGGCGAGGTAAGAGGGGAACAAAGTGGGAAAAGAAGCAATAAGTTGATAGCGCAGAGGCGAGCGCGGTATAGCACATATATATATACCACGGTAGCCATTGCAAGTAGCGCACACGAACAGAGGAAAAACGAGCACGGTCAATTTTGAAACATTTTGCAGTGCTTGCCGATTTTGTGTCGGGATTTGTTAGCCTGTTCTTTTTCTTCCATCTTCACGCGATGTCGATGAAACTGCGGAATGTAACATTTTTATTTTGGTGATTTGGAAGGCGAGACGTGGGCAGTGATCCGAAATATTAGATCCCGGCTTATTGCCACGTCAATGCCTCCGGCGTGCCAATAACCCGGCGCCAATGTTTCTTTATGTTCGTGGATTAGACGGTTAAATTGTGTGGCCCTGGCGCCTTTTTCGCTGTTTTCTTTGTCCTCTCCCGACTCCGTTGAACTTTCGCACGCGTGGAGGCTCCATTATTTCCGATCGCGTGCGCCAACTCTTGACGATCCTTTAAGGTAAGTTTTCGCGCACTCTCCGAGGCGAGGTCTATGCGGAAGCGTTGCTTTATTTGCTTTGTTTTTTTTTCACTCCCTTTATCAAAACAAAAATGGCCGCGTTAAGCTT
This sequence comes from Amblyomma americanum, assembly GCF_052857255.1. Classification (NCBI taxonomy): domain Eukaryota; kingdom Metazoa; phylum Arthropoda; class Arachnida; order Ixodida; family Ixodidae; genus Amblyomma; species Amblyomma americanum. The sequence continues at coordinate 272,076,874 of NC_135497.1, forward strand.
TTATTTTGTTTGGATCACGAAAAAAAAAATATTCAGTAGCGTCGGCAAGGAAAGGTGATCTGCAAGGCAAGCGTAAGCATTCGCTTAGCAGGCGCAGTAGTCGCCTTCGAGCGACGTTTTTACCTTTTTGCAAATCAAGCGCATGAGTAGCTTTCTCTAAATGCCGTCGTTTGTTAAAATTTAAGCAGCTGCGCTTTTTCTTTCCGTGCGCGGCATTCGATGTGAACCGGGGAAGCTGCATTGAATCGACAGTGCCGGATCTTTCCCGCCTTCAGGCACGTTTCAGATACGCTAAGAGCGTCGTAGGAGCGCCTTTTGATGCACTGAGAGCGCCTGCGGCGTCGAAGGTGCCACACAAGCCGCAGGGACACACGATCCTCAAGATTCCGGATAGTGAGCGATCTGTAGCCTGTACGCGAAGGTGCCACACAAGCCGCAGGGACACACGATCCTCGGGATTCCGGATAGTGAGCGATCTGTAGCCTGTACGCGAAGGTGCCACACAAGCCGCAGGGACACACGATCCTCGGGATTCCGGATAGTGAGCGATCTGTAGCCTGTACGCGAAGGTGCCACACAAGCCGCAGGGACACACGATCCTCGGGATTCCGGATAGTGAGCGATCTGTAGCCTGTACGCGAAGGTGCCACACAAGCCGCAGGGACACACGATCCTCAAGATTCCGGATAGTGAGCGATCTGTAGCCTGTACGCGAAGGTGCCACACAAGCCGCAGGGACACACGATCCTCGGGATTCCGGATAGTGAGCGATCTGTAGCCTGTACGCGAAGGTGCCACACAAGCCGCAGGGACACACGATCCTCAAGATTCCGGATAGTGAGCGATCTGTAGCCTGTACGCGAAGGTGCCACACAAGCCGCAGGGACACACGATCCTCAAGATTCCGGATAGTGAGCGATCTGTAGCCTGTACGCGAAGGTGCCACACAAGCCGCAGGGACACACGATCCTCAAGATTCCGGATAGTGAGCGATCTGTAGCCTGTACGCGAAGGTGCCACACAAGCCGCAGGGACACACGATCCTCGGGATTCCGGATAGTGAGCGATCTGTAGCCTGTACGCGAAGGTGCCACACAAGCCGCAGGGACACACGATCCTCGGGATTCCGGATAGTGAGCGATCTGTAGCCTGTACGCGAAGGTGCCACACAAGCCGCAGGGACACACGATCCTCAAGATTCCGGATAGTGAGCGATCTGTAGCCTGTACGCGAAGGTGCCACACAAGCCGCAGGGACACACGATCCTCGGGATTCCGGATAGTGAGCGATCTGTAGCCTGTACGCGAAGGTGCCACACAAGCCGCAGGGACACACGATCCTCGGGATTCCGGATAGTGAGCGATCTGTAGCCTGTACGCGAAGGTGCCACACAAGCCGCAGGGACACACGATCCTCGGGATTCCGGATAGTGAGCGATCTGTAGCCTGTACGCGAAGGTGCCATACAAGCCGCAGGGACGCACGATCCTCGGGATTCCGGATAGTGAGCGATCTGTAGCCTGTACGCGAAGGTGCCACACAAGCCGCAGGGACACACGATCCTCAAGATTCCGGATAGTGAGCGATCTGTAGCCTGTACGCGAAGGTGCCACACAAGCCGCAGGGACACACGATCCTCGGGATTCCGGATAGTGAGCGATCTGTAGCCTGTACGCGAAGGTGCCATACAAGCCGCAGGGACGCACGATCCTCGGGATTCCGGATAGTGAGCGATCTGTAGCCTGTACGCGAAGGTGCCACACAAGCCGCAGGGACACACGATCCTCAAGATTCCGGATAGTGAGCGATCTGTAGCCTGTACGCGAAGGTGCCACACAAGCCGCAGGGACACACGATCCTCGGGATTCCGGATAGTGAGCGATCTGTAGCCTGTACGCGAAGGTGCCACACAAGCCGCAGGGACACACGATCCTCGGGATTCCGGATAGTGAGCGATCTGTAGCCTGTACGCGAAGGTGCCACACAAGCCGCAGGGACACACGATCCTCAAGATTCCGGATAGTGAGCGATCTGTAGCCTGTACGCGAAGGTGCCACACAAGCCGCAGGGACACACGATCCTCGGGATTCCGGATAGTGAGCGATCTGTAGCCTGTACGCGAAGGTGCCATACAAGCCGCAGGGACGCACGATCCTCGGGATTCCGGATAGTGAGCGATCTGTAGCCTGTACGCGAAGGTGCCACACAAGCCGCAGGGACACACGATCCTCGGGATTCCGGATAGTGAGCGATCTGTAGCCTGTACGCGAAGGTGCCACACAAGCCGCAGGGACACACGATCCTCGGGATTCCGGATAGTGAGCGATCTGTAGCCTGTACGCGAAGGTGCCATACAAGCCGCAGGGACGCACGATCCTCGGGATTCCGGATAGTGAGCGATCTGTAGCCTGTACGCGAAGGTGCCACACAAGCCGCAGGGACACACGATCCTCAAGATTCCGGATAGTGAGCGATCTGTAGCCTGTACGCGAAGGTGCCACACAAGCCGCAGGGACACACGATCCTCGGGATTCCGGATAGTGAGCGATCTGTAGCCTGTACGCGAAGGTGCCATACAAGCCGCAGGGACGCACGATCCTCGGGATTCCGGATAGTGAGCGATCTGTAGCCTGTACGCGAAGGTGCCACACAAGCCGCAGGGACACACGATCCTCGGGATTCCGGATAGTGAGCGATCTGTAGCCTGTACGCGAAGGTGCCATACAAGCCGCAGGGACGCACGATCCTCGGGATTCCGGATAGTGAGCGATCTGTAGCCTGTACGCGAAGGTGCCACACAAGCCGCAGGGACACACGATCCTCGGGATTCCGGATAGTGAGCGATCTGTAGCCTGTACGCGAAGGTGCCATACAAGCCGCAGGGACGCACGATCCTCGGGATTCCGGATAGTGAGCGATCTGTAGCCTGTACGCGAAGGTGCCACACAAGCCGCAGGGACACACGATCCTCGGGATTCCGGATAGTGAGCGATCTGTAGCCTGTACGCGAAGGTGCCATACAAGCCGCAGGGACGCACGATCCTCGGGATTCCGGATAGTGAGCGATCTGTAGCCTGTACGCGAAGGTGCCATACAAGCCGCAGGGACGCACGATCCTCGGGATTCCGGATAGTGAGCGATCTGCAGCCTGTACGCGTCATGCATCTCGGCCATATCGGCTGCTGTGGGCAGTTTTCAGGGGCTTTTTTAGCTTCTTAAGAGGTTCTTGGTACGATTACGTTGTCGTATACACAAAGACCCGGCGAGCGGCCTAAAGTGTACCTACACGTCCAGTTAGTTGAAGCCGGAGTTCTTTCTGTACCTGGCAGTGCCTGCTGTTTTGGTACAAGCAAGGAGATGACCTTTTTTACCGAGACACATGTCAGTTTGTTCGTTTCGATCCGTGGCGCTCCAGGTTTGTGAGAACGCGGAAAGTTGCGTCACGAGAGAACAGGGAACCACGCAACCACGTGCGCCATACGCCGCTTTTGCTCGCGACATATGTATATGCATGCTACGTTGAAACACCCCTCGACACTATGTAAAGGCTGCGTTCAAGGCTCTTCGCAAGTTTGCAAACGCCGACGAGGCGAAAGAAGCAAATCTTCTGTGTGATGTTGGCTGCGCGGGGGTATTGTTTGATTGGACGTGTGAAAAGAACGGAAATCGAACTAAAAAATTAAAAGTGATGAAACGAGATACACTGAGGGGTATATACGCTATAGGAGAAAGCTGCAAATTTCCTGCTACCGGGAAGTTGGCTGCCCTAATTCGGTGGCTACTCGTCAGTGTGCGTATGTTACGTGTAAATCAGTACTCAAGAGCACAGAAGGGACAAGTGGGGGATAGAGGCGCAGAGCGAGAAACGTTATTCGGCCCCGCTTTCTTTAAGCACAAATGTTTTTATTGCACAAATATTATCGCTACGTGTCTTGTGTGCTACGTTGTTATATACCTCAGTAGCGGCGGTGCTTAGCAGGCAACTATCCGGCTTCACAAAAACTCGTTACAGCTGAAGTGCATGTCTTCTCCGTGAAACTTGGTGCGCACGGAAGGACAGCCAAAACAAAAGAGGCGCGCGCGACACCGCCCATGACTAGCAAGGGTTTGAACAGTCGTGCTGTTGAACAGAAAAGCAGGATCACACGCCTCCTGACGCGGGAACGCCTGCAGCTAACTTCCAAGCTTACCGTAAATATAACTCGAAAGCGGGCGCGTCGGTGCTGCACAGCTACTAAGGCATTGGAGGCTCGAAAGCAGTGCTACCATTAAAACCAGTGCATCGCCGAAGCGCGAAGCGCTGAGCACAGACCAGAGCAGCCAAATGCGCACCTGCGCACTGAGCTGCTCACCACGCAAAAGGAGTCGCGTTCCTTCGTGGAGAGCGTAACAGAGACACTTCTCAGCTGATTTGCGTAAGAAAACACGTGCGGCTAAGTATCCATTTTTCTTGCGCGCTAGTGCTTCCGCTGACTTAGCGCAGGTGCCAAGGTGGGGGTCACTTAAGAAAGACAAAGTGGTCTAAATTTACCCGGACAACGCGAGTTTCTGCCTGAGACAAATTGCTCGTGCGTCTCTTAAAAGGAGACGGCGTCCATGTGTTTTTTTTTTTTTGCTTTCTCCTTTCTTCCCCCTTTACTTTTCGCGACGCTCAGCTGCCTCTGTTGTAAATGGGGCCGTTTGTATAACACAAGCAGCGGCGCGCGCTCAAAATCTGCGCGAGACGCCACTCAAACCCCGCGGAGCTCACGACGCATGGTGCCGACGTTCAGTGCAGATGAGGCGGAGTAGACAAAAAAAGAAAGAGTGTCGCTACACGCCAGTCGTACCGCATGCATGCGCTACTCCCGCGAGGATTTCGTGCGCGCCCGGACAAGGTACGCGGTAGAGAGAAACGTGTAAGCGATACGCGACTAAGGTAGGGCTGTCAAAAATACGACTTCACCACTTGCTGATAATTCGCCGCCAGATCTCAAAATATGAATTTTTCTTGGGTACGCTGCATATGAATATTTCGTTTCGTAAGGGTTTCCTTTCTGATAGGCAATTTGAAGTAAAATAAAGAACAAATCAATGAAATTCGACAGCTTGTTTTTTTCTTCCTCCTTCACCAGGGAACAAACTGAGCGGCGAAGTCTGAAGGTTATTGAGAAAAAGGAAAACGCAGGGGAAAATGAGTGCAGCTTGAGGACGCTCGCAATAGAGATGTCAGTCGAGTTTAAGAAAACTAAATGATAGGAGCGTTCAGAGAGCGACAGTCTCATTTAGAAAGCAACGTGGCGAGAGTTAGTCTTTGTAAAAAGTATACAGCCCAAAGGGTCTGCTTCTGAGCCCTGCAGCGCGGCTTGCCTTGCATACGCAGGGACCCTGATCTCACGAAGGCGGAAGGAACTTAAGTCCTCAACCTTCCCAAGCTTAGGACTGTCAAATGTGCTAAAGAGCCCCGCTATACGGCTTGGAAGAAAACCCATTGGGCTGTATATTTTCGATGAATACTGTACATGCACAAGAAATAAAAAAAAAAGCCGTTACGGTACACCCCCGCGGCACATTCCACAGGGATTTACGGGCTGCTTTTTTTGTTTTCTTTTCTTTTACTTCGTGGTGCATTTTTCGCGTAAATTATACAATGAAGAGGATTTATGGATGCTGGGATAATCGCTGGCCCAAATTCTTTTTGTATTACTTGATTGAATGAGGTGCACCAAGCAAAGCGCGAAAACAAAATCAAGAAACAGATACGTTGAGGTTCTTTATTGTTTGTTTGCTTTTTTAACGGGATGGGATTTGTACCTTGCAACAGCATTAGATAAATGCTGTTAGAGAAGTCGTTTCCCGAAACAAACTCAGCATTGTTTCATTAGGTATGTGGTGGTGTTCGCGTCAAGAAGGCCAGTCTTGTTGTTGTTCACCGGCTATTGCTTCGTTCGACGTTCTCTGGGGATCAAAATATGAATTTTCTTGGGTACGTTACGACACGACACAATACATCTAAAGCAATCAGATGTGAAACGAAAAATAAAAACAATGAGAAGATGTGACTCTTCCTTACCTTTTGTGATGTGCCTTTCCGGGAGTTGTAGCTGTTTTTCAAGTACACCTACACAGAAGGCCTGTTCCTAAAAAGGTAACACCGTCAGGGTCTCCTTCAGCACATGGTGGGGAGGGGGGCACAACTTTACAGTTCGTGTCTAGCGTCGAGTGCCAATAGAGCGACGTTGGCATGTCGTTCCCACTTATGAATTTCGTGCTGCTCAGTCGTAGGCTTTGGTTGTTGACGGCTGATTTAGGTGGATGAAACTAGTGTGTTGGTGAATGAAAATGTAATTACATGCTCATAACAAATGAAGGTTTCGTGCAGAGGTATTTAAGTTGGCACGGGAATGTGGCTACTACCCTACTTGCATAAAAAAGCCACTGGTCCTTCAGCTTTCAATACTCTTCAAAGTAAGAAAAAACAAAAAAAAATCGCAAGACTTTTGAAGCTGACAAAAAAAAAATCATTTTTACAGCCATGTGTGCCTTTATACACTATTCCTTCATAGGAAAACAAAAATACATGAATCGCTGACCAAAGGCTTGTGTCAATAAACGACGTTTCGGGTGTTTTCCTGCGACGCTACTACCCGACCAGACGAGATTTCGTCCAACCTTAGACTTCACACTATTCCTTGTTCGGCGTACTGGTGCATTTATGGATTTGAACGGCAGATTAATGTCTATGTTCGAGGAAATTATCCACAATTCTGCCCATTGGCAAGACCCACCCATTTCAGACCTGCTGGCGTTCCCATTTTGACAACACCGAAAACTGACACGTTAACGGAACGTGCACGTTAATTTTGCGCTTTGGAGTACAGCACACATGCTGCTCGAGAGGCTGTGCCATGACAAACAATATTTTTCTCCTACTACGCAGGTCCGTAGCATTGAAAAGTCGGCCCTAGGGTCCTTTAATTAGGGCGGTCTTCTCTTGTGCAAGAGCCGGTTTAATGGAATCAAGAGTTAAGTCGACTAAGATTTCTTAACCAAATAAAAAAAATAATCGTAAAATAGAGAACATGCACCTACCTATCTCTATCACGATGGCCCTTAACGTGACTTGGTCGCGGCACTGGCGGGAACCAAGGAACTCACGTGCACAGTCTCAATAACGCGAGGCGTTAACCACCGTATCACCACAGTCAGATACGAAGCGTTCCTGAGCTGAATTGTTGTTACCTTTGGCACACTCCAGTAATTTCCCAATTATCGACCATACTCAAACAGTTACGACAAGTGCAGAATTTTTACACGCCAAAAATCATATACCGTGGTCGTCGCACTGCACTGTTATAAATGAATTCCTCAGATAGCTTTTGAAAGTAATTGTATGGCGTATCCGTGATGACAACACAGCGTGAAGAACTAGGACATTGACTCGTTCTTTGCGCCGTGTTTCTCACCATGGGCCAACGAGTCCATGAGTTCACTATTGTAAGGTGTACGCTGAAAAAAAAAAAATGGTTAAGCAGAACTGCTCACATAAACTCATCAAACGCTTGCGCCATTTTCTCCCTCCTTCCCCCATTTCTGTGTCACTGTGAAGTTATCTCACGGGGGCTCTTTTTTCTTCTCCCACTTTTATTTCATTTTTTTTTCTCATGAGATAAAGCAGTCAGTATGCGCGACAGTCAAAGTTGACTTTTCTGGCTGCCCGAAACATAAAACTTCTTCGCTATCGAAACTGCAATGACTTAATGTTCCTTACACGGCCGTGTAGAACAGAACACTATCAACAGTGTATCTTTTCCCCTTGAATGAGAAATATCTCTAAGGACGCCAGAACGTTACAACAGGCGTATACCCAGACACAAAAGCCTTCAGCATGGCGCAGCAGACGAACGGACGGTGGTACTCGTTAAGTTTATCTCGCAATTTTTTTGGTCTATACTGCGGCGTGTGATCTTTGCCGACGCACGTCCTTTCATTGCACAAGGGTGCGATAGCATCCCCCCTCCCCCTCCTTCCGCAAGAACACAAGCAGAAACGCAAGTTTCGACAGCACCTGAAAAAAAAAGGGAGGGGAGTCGCTGCAGAGGCGCGCGCGCGCTGTGATGCCGCATGCCGGCCTATGCTTTGCTCATTCCTCGCCACGCGCTTTCGGCTTTTCCCCGCGAGGGACGAGCAGGATCCTACCTGTCGAGAGCAGCCGAAGTTTGGCCGCCGACGGGCCCCGCTTTCGATCTGCTTGCCGGCGGCGAACATCGACAGTAGCAGCCAGTCGAAGCGCGGAACAACAGAAGGGGGCCGGAGCAACAAAGAGATAGCGGCCGACGTCGGCGGTCATTAGAGTATCTGCGCGGGGCGGCAACGCGACGACCAGCGTGCCTGGTTATGGCGGCGGCGTCAGAAGCAACGTGCCTGGCTTAGCCGATCGGATGCGCGGCGGCCAATATCGGCCGACGACTTTGTCAGGCCGACCGAGGCACACATACACGGCCGCCCGCGGAGAGTCGAGGGAGAGCTGCTATTATTGGAAAAGGGGTGGTGGTCACGTCTTCTTTAAACGAAGCGAAAAAAACTGGATTTCCCGCTCCGGACCAGCTGCGTCGGGCTGTTCTGACCGCCGCGCACTCCGCGGGCGCCGCCTGCAAAGTGCGCAACTTCTCGGCCGGAGGAGCGCTGCTTGTCCGATAGCACGCATCCCGGCGCCATAAGCGCACGAGCGCGTGCCGTAATGTGAATAAAAACTGACCGCTTGTACAGAGTGGCGCGCCAGTCGTCATCGAGTGTGATCACTCGCCTTGTTGGTGAGGATAAAAGGTTCACATTTTGAGTACGAACTTCGGCGATCGTTTTAAGGCGTCCTTGAGTGCGTGCTTTCCTGGGTGTGTAGTTCAAGGGGATACAGAGGAGAACTCCATCTAATTATTTAAAAAAAAATTGGTTTTCTGGCTCGTTACGGGTATGTTAACGTTTGTCCGGAAGAAAATAAAAGAAAAACGATTAAGGCTGACAGAATTAAATTCAAGAATGTTCCCGCCGCTCGATTAAGACTCGCGACATCCACATCGAGAAGGACTGTCGCCGTTTTGAAATAAATGGCGATGTAGCGTAGCCTCTGTGATCCGCGAGAAAAAATTGGGTGTCCACGCAAGCGGTTTACTTTCGAAATCTGCCAGTCAAGGCGACGCGTGTATTAAGCACAGATTCACATTAAGCTAGGGGCAAGAGAGAGAGAGAGAGAGAGAGAGGGGTGCAGCAATCGTTATCACGTATTCGCCTCGAGCGAAGCGAGAAGTCGGGTTGTGTTGTCCCTCTACTCTGCGACCTCTGGCATGACCAAGTCGGCGCCAGCTGCACCCTTAATTTTGTGTGTCAAAGCATAACCAAGAGCGCAGCGTCCGCATAATACGCGGCGGCGTCTATGTCGCCAAAACAGATCTGCTGAGTATACCCTGGTGCATATAACTTGCTCAGGTTCGAACGTTCTTTCTGGTTCAACGTCCGAGTCGTTAGCAACGCCTACACCGAATTCCGAGAGAATCTCTTCCTTTCAAGCTTTAACAGGTGGTGTCCGGAAACGTTGAGCAGCGGCCGCGATTTTATACCGCAGCATGCAGAGTGTAGAGTTTCTACTTTACGATGTCACGTACCACATCTATCGGCTGTTGCTGATTTACGACGCCCGGGGAGTGTTTGCCGAAGCGAGTGGACTCGCTCTCCGCACCTGCCCAGAACATTCTGACGATGTTCGGTGAGCTGCAAGCACACCCGTCCATATCGTGCCCCAAGGTTCCTTGGAGAACTGTGCAAAGATATCGTCACAATACCGCAAGCAGCATCTTCGCAGCGGTAACAGTATAACGACGCTACTAATACGCACGTCCATGTGCGGAGTCTAAGTGCTCCTAAAGCACTCTTTTCGTGTTTCTGTGGAACATGAATGCCGTTAGTAGCGTCATAAAAGTAAAATGAAATTGCTGGCCCCATCTGTAGCCCGAGGTGACAAGTGAACATATTTGAAAATAGAATCTGAAGGAAAAAAAAAACGCCCCAATTGTTTGCCGCATGCGGCCGCCAGCGTAAAATAAGACAAATTGGTGTTGTGTATATTAGTCTAGCATCCAATGTGTACTGTGTGGCCTTCGCCTGCGACGTTGTGCGAATCGCTTCGTGTGTACAGTACTCACGGATTGAAATAGGACATTCGGAGCGCGTGGCCGTCGCTTCATGGAGCGCCGCCCGTAGACGCTCATGGAACCAAGGTGGTGCATTGTGGTATGGCGCGAGAGGGAGAACATCTACAAAGCAGAATTGTTCCTTCCAGTAGCCAATGAGCCGGCCTGTGGTTTACCACATGCCTGCGTGGCACTGCAAGGCTAGCGCTCCGAATGTCCTATTTCAATCCGTGAGTACTGTACATCTGTGCCTTCCGGCAAAATGGCCGTGCTCAGAGGAACGGGAAAGCCGCGAAGAGAGAAAAAATGCTCCTCGGACGAGGGCCTCGTCAACGATACCGGCGAAAGCATAATCCTACAGCGGGGGATGTCCGTGATTTCGATCTTAGCGTTGCAAGTTCATTAAGACGTTTTAGAATAGGGGGACCCTATCGATTAGCGGCATAGCGGAAAAGCGAGTTGCCAGCGCGCATGCGCACTACAATAACGCCCCCACTAGTTATTGTCCTGCGCATGCGCACTGGCGCCCCGCTATTCCCCTATCCCCCTAACCTACAGGGTCTGAAACAAGCTGCAAATTAACGATCCTGTAGCTCAGTGCGCCTTTGTATTTCGCTTCCACTTAAAGTATATCCACTACTACGGGGATGATGCACGAGTTTCGTACCTTAGTTCTGAGACGAATTGGATATGAAAGACGGAAAAGGAAAAAATAAAGGGGATACTGGAGTGTATTTTCTTTGGCGGTGAGCGCAACGAAATCACTTGCAGGCTATCCGCTCTGTTGAAAAAAAACTGAAGCATGAAATTTTACTGCGAAACGTTAGTGCGAGTCTCTTCATCAGTGTGTGACGCCTCTAGTCAATGGGCCCATCAAGTGGTGGCGGCGCGGTGTTTCTGGGTTAGCAGAATTCTAGGGCTGTAAGCAAGCTGCTTCAAGGGAGGAGAACCATAATTTTTAAGCGTAGGCTTGTCGAGCTATAGAGGTGGCTTGTGCGGCACTGTAATACCAGTGTTAGCGGACATGACAGAAGAGGTGAAACATGTTAACTATTAGACTGGTTAACTAATTTGTAATAATTACCATTTAAACTGTTGTAGTTGGGCCCTTAGTTGCAACCAGCAATTTTTAGCCGGTCGTTACTAATAGCCATATAGCCGCCGCAGTGGCTCAGTGATACATGGTGCTCGGATGCTGACCCGAAAGACCCGGGTTCGATCCCGACCGCGGCGGTCGAATTTCGATGGAGGCGAAATTCTAGAGGCCCGTGTACTGTGCGATGTCAGTGCACGTTAAAGAGCCCCAGATGTTCGAAATTTCCGGAGCCCTTCACTACGGCGTCCCTCATAGCCTGAGTCGCTTTGCAATTTTAAGCCCCTAAACTACAAGCCATATATCACTGTTTAGAATTTCCACAATGCAATTAACTTCTACACTGTGGCATAACAAATTGCTGACGTCCGATGCCTTTTTCGAAAAAGTGCGTTTCCTTGAGGAATGCGAAGCCACGCCCACCATTACACGTCACTCCTTGGTGCACGTGCCAAGAGCGCTACTTTGTGCCACCCGCGCTACCCTGAATACCCTCACTTCGGTCCCGCTGTTCTTTGCCGCATCCCACACAGGATGAAGACGGGATGTCTACTGATGGGCGTCCCTTCACGCGCGCTTTTCGAAACAGGCGCGCCTCGGCATTTTTTTTTTTTTTGTGCCATAGCGACATGAGTAATTGCGTTTTCGGAATTCTAAAAAATGATATGGCTATCACTAACGGCCGGCTACGAATCTCCAGTTTCTATACCAGGCACCTAAATGTCATAGAAGTTAACACAGATTAGTTATTTAACTAATTAGTTAACATGATTCACCTGTTTTTTTTTTCGACGTTCACAAACAGTGGTATAGTATGCAACGCCGCAGAAGCCATCTCTGTATCTGAAAAACCCAATGTTTAAAAATTCTCTTTCACGTATGGTGAAACAGCCGGTGTATACCTGGCAAAAAACAAGCTCCCACTGAAGTGTTTCTGAGCATGCGTGTTAAATTGCGGCTCAATTAAATTTTTGTTCAGTCGCGCAAAAATCGTTAGGCTACAAAAAAGAAAAAAAATGCGAACATGAGGCGCAGAAACGCATATCGTCGGAACTGCAGACAGCAGGGGTTCCGCGAAATTTCGTTCCTCCCACAAGCACTGTTACTTTGCAGACACGGATCAGCACGATTCATTTGTTTTCGATTCATTTGATTCATTTGATTCGATAGCACAGCCGGAGCTCGCAGTCTTCGTTCATTTGGGCGACAAGAGGCGGACAGCGTGCGTTGCAGAGCTCCCTGTGAACTAACTACACCTCGCGTCGTACGCATTCTTCAGTGCGTCTTCACTCCCGGGTGCAATTCTTGCCCAGCCGTACGCACGTTGCTCTTCTTCATGTCTTATTCATGAGTGAAATGAAGATGTCACGGAAGAAAAAAAAGGTGCATATAATTAAAGGGTTTTTTTTTTTATCAAGAGTAACCGTACGACGCTTCTGACGGCACGCTCGGCGCGATGTACAGCGATGTTAAGGAAAGTCGCAGTCGATTTACGCCAGTGTGGTTCGTCAAAGCCTAGAACGAGGAGCGCGAACTTGGACAACTCGTTCGACGAAGGGTGCACAGCGAGGTGAAAAAAAAAAAAAGACGCTCGAAGGAGAAAAGGCAACGTTTTGGTGAGCAGCTGTAATATTGTGCGAACATGTGACGACGTGTAGAAGGGAAGCGTACGTTGTCGATACAAATCTTACTCCAATCATCAGAACGTAAGCCGCCCGCCCACTGCCGGGTTACTTTTTAAAAGAAGCTGTCAATTCATGTGCGAAGCCGGTAGATGACTGCTTATAAACGATAATTGCTTTTTGTGATTGAAGACACAGTAACTGCCTTTTTTTATATGTTATCGACTAGAGTTACATTAAGTGCACAGATTCCTCTTCCTTTGTTTTCCAGCCGATCGAAGTTGGCTGCTAGTGGGGACAATTACGAAAGGCTTTGACAGTCGCGCTGTAACGCAAGGCAAACAAGCCGCCCGCACATAACGTGTCCCGAGACTCAGTTTAGCGTATTTTACTGCCGGCGTTTTGCTCAGCAAAAAGCAAATTCCTACGTGGAATTTCGGTGTTGTCGAGCTGCCTCCTTTTTCTGTGATGTGAATTAAGGTGTACTTTTTTCTAACAGTAAAATGCTAATTGATTTTTGTTATGGACACTTGTTGGGCGACGTGCTCATTTCATGACTGTTGTTTCGTGCAGCAACTTTGTACGCAACGAACACGTAGTGCGCCTTTCCCGCGGACGAAGTAATTATCGCTAGAACTATTTTACACGGTGCTGACGAAAGCACCTCAGAAAAGACTACAAGCGCCAACTTCTTTCTCATGAGCACTAGCGTGTTGACTTTATACAATGCGGCAAGCACTGAGCAGCTATGTTATTCGATCCGACGTCAAAACTTCTGGTGCATAGGGTAAACATCCACTATTAATAAACTGCACATCTCCAACCAAAAATGTTAACTTTAACCCAACGTTTCGAAGCCGACTCAGCTCCTTCATCAGGAGTGACCGAGGGCAGTAGCTAGCGTCTTTTAAGTATGGAGGGGAGGGGGGTCAAAGGAACGACAGCTGTGACGCGCAAGACGCGGGGGAGGGGGAGGGGTTTTAGGCTGTTAGTCACGCTGGCGCACTGCAGGGAGGTGCTGAGTGGCGACTTTTTTTCGTTGCGTTGAAGAGCGGTGTCCCTGGGCATATACTGGGGGCGGGTTTCCGGTTGTGTGGTTGATATTGTTAAAGTTAAAGTTAACATTTTTGGTTGGAGATGTGCAGTTTATTATGTCTTCAAACGCAACCAGACAGGTAAATCTGTCAAAATGTTTAGTTTTCAAACATCCATTAGGAAGGGCAGGCTAAGCATGGGGCGGATGGAGAGCCGGAGGAAGGTACAGGAAGAGATAAGTTGTATCTCGAGGAGAAGGGGAGGATGAAGCTGTCGCAGAACAGAGGCATCTGGAGGGAACTAGGAGAGCCTTTCAAAAGGAGGCTTTTACCGGCTTGTTGGTTCTTGGGTCTTAGGCGAAGGAAAACATCCCCGAGACGCGGACCAGACTATAGTCGGATACAACTCAAGAACGAAGCAGCAGACGACCCCCAAAGGAGGCCCTCCATTCAATGGCGTCGACCGATTTTCATGACGCCCAGGTTAATCAGACTAAGCCGTGGTTAATCTTCTTCATCTGCCACCCCCTGGGATGTCATGCTATCAGGTCCAAGATGATTAACCACAATGTCATGAGAATAAGTCAACGCTATTGGCTGGATGACCCCCTTTGAGGGGCATCTGCCCCTTCGTTCTTTGAGTTGCATCCGATTATAGATTACACTGGCGCTGACTATCACGTGTAGGCAGAGTGTAGTTCTATTATGGGAATTTTATCGTTTTCAAGGAATTTTCAGTCGCTTAGGCTTAAAGGGAAAAGATAATCTTCATTAGTATTCAGGGAACATTGAAAATTAGCAGGGATAATGAAGGAATTTTTTTCTGCCAAATATATTACAAACTGGTTTGAAAAATTAATTACTGCTGTTAATGTACTACATCGGTGAGAGTGCAGACGTGTAGGTAATCGGCCAAATATAATAAAACGAGAAGAAAAAGAAGCGGCAGTTTTATCTTTCGTCTTCTCTCGCACTCATCTACATATTATGTCTTCACGCTCGTCTTCGCGATGGGCGCAAATACAGGGCTCTCTCCAGTGACGCGTTTCTCACTTCGCCGCTGCATCGGTGATATGCGCTATGCTATGCCGGTCGCCTCAGTAACATGTTGGCAGCTGAGAACTTTCGGTTGGCGACCTATAGCACATTGCAACCTCAACGTTATTTTTTTTCTTCCGTTCCCGAAGTTAGGGTGTTGCCCGAAGAACGGATCGACCAATTCGAGAGTAAGTACGGCGTTCATGTTGAGCTGGCCTCAGCTCTAAAAGCCACGCATGATATCAATTCACGCTAATCATAAACGAGCTTGTCCTTTTTTTCCCTCAATTAAGAAATGCATCCTGGTTGAATGAAGCTTGAAACTGGATTCTTAACAACTCTTTCTTTTAACACGCAGGCTTATGAGGGTGAAATTTTCTCGTGGGTCACCCTTGCTTGAAACACGTATATGGTAGAGCACGGAAAAGAATATACAAACGAGCGCAACGCTTAGCACTTGGCAAATTCCTGCATTTTGGCCTCCATTAATCGCGACCAACGGCAGGGTTTAATGAAGAACAAAGCAGTTCTGTAAAATAGCACGGGCAGATACAGAGATCTTCCAAACTGCTCAAGGAAAAAAGTGCCCAAAATTTGGATTGCTTGGGTCTCAGTGAGGAATTTTTTGGTTGCAGAACGGCACATCACTGCCGTTGAGATACCTTCTTTCTTTCTTCCTATTTCTTTCTTTCTTTCTTTCTTTCCTTCTTTCTTTCTTTCTTTCTTTCTTTCTTTCTTTCTTTCTTTCTTTCTTTCTTTCTTTCTTTCTTTCTTTCTTTCGTGTTTTTTGCCGTTATGGCTCGTAGCTTGACACGTAGTTATGTTATTCCTTTGTTTATCCCGCCTGTAAACACTCCTGCGTCTGTCAATAAACGTCGGTTGATAGTCAGCGCTCCACGAAGAGACTTTCGGTCCGCAGTGGGCACAATTAACATGGCTGCCGATGGTGTTCATGGTTACGACGGCTTACTCCTGTCCTTACACGTGTTTGTAATTGATAAAAAAAACGTAAATTTAAATACGGTGGTTACAAAGTAGTGTAGCTAGATGGAGATAGCTGTTTGCAAAAACTCAGTTCCAGGTCACAATGACTACATAGAGGAATAATATATATGCACCAGGTAACTCAAGAAATACCGAAAGAAAATTTGTTCCAGTTGTGCGAAGTTCGATTTAAAGGATTTCTTTTTACTGCACTAGACGTTGACGGAATCACAGCACCAGTTAATAAACCTGATGGTCGATTTAAGCGAGTTGAAATAATTGATTGTTATGAGTAGCCATTACATTAGAGTGAGGTCACAGTTAAATGCCCTGCGGAACGGACGAAGAGCGCGGCTTTGTCCGCAACGCTATCAGGCCGTGGCTCGCATCCCTTCTGTGTTCGCGCACGCGATGCGCGGGCTCCCGATTGATACCGAGTTCTCGGCAAAACGCACCGCGATGGCTCAGTGGCTTAGGCGTTCGGCTCCTGATCTCACGGTCTTGGGATCGATCCCGGCCGCGGCGGCCGTATTTCTACGGCGGCGACATACAAAATCGCCCCTGTGCTTGTGCAATGTCAGCGCACGTTCGAGAACCCCAGGTGGTCGGAGTTAATCCGGCGCCCTTCGGTGTGGCGTCCCTCATAGCCCACGTGTCGCTTCGGGACGTTAAACTTCGCAATTCAGATTTTGCAATTTACTTCTGGACGAGTCGCATGCAGTGCACTTGACCTTCGCGTCCCGGTTTCACAGCACTGTAAAGCCCACAATGAGCGCATCTACTGTTATTAAGGAACGATTGGCAAGCACTTACCGCGGCCTTATTACCCATGTCACTAATCAGCTATTGCGAATTGCAGACTGAATTTCACAGCTGCTGTCTCCGCTATAGCTAGCCCACCGATTATCTTACTCATTATCGCATAACACCGCAGCGGTGGTCTTGTGGTTTGAGCATCCGCCTCGCGCGCGGGAGGTGCGGGGTTCGATCTCCAGTGCCGCCGGGTACCCACCGGTGATACAATGGGTACAAGTTTCCCCTGGCCTGGTGCTCGGCTTATTCAGGGTGAAATGCTTGGGAAATGGGTCTCTGACCCCACCTTGTGCCATGAAAAATTACCCTGTGCCATAGCGCTCTTTGGCCGCACATGCCCTTGCGCCATAAAAATCCACCACAATCGTCATCATTGTTGCATAAATAATTCACTATTCCTTGTTGGTTATAATCTGGGATATCAGGTCTCCCGCAAAACCTTTTGCGTAAGAGCTAGCAAATCTGCGAGGCGGGTGATTTCGTTGTACATCGTCGCATACATAAAAAAAAATCATAGAAGGAGCAGAAGATCCGTGGATAATTGCCAGAAAATGCGGCCCGCGCCCCATCTCCGGCGGCGAAAGGAGCGGGACCGTCGAAGAAAAGCGGCAGCAGGACCTGTGCCGTGCTCGGGAGAGGAGCACAGCAGACGACACTCGCGCAAGGATGGGGCTCACCGGTGCTTACCTGTTTCGTTTACATGGCTGCGATTGACCGCTCGGGCGACGCTCGCGAGGTGTAATTAAACATTTGATATGCCGTACTTTGATACTTTGATTTGATAGGCCATACTTGCGTACGAATGAACGTCTTGTTTCCACACAATACTTGTTTCCACAAAATAGTCCCTAGTTTTTTTTTATTTTTTTAAGGCCGCTCTACAAAGGTCGGACTGGTCTTAACCGCCACGGCGCGGTAGCCACGTTGGTACCGTCGCTAAGTGCGTGAAGGTTGTCAGCTCAGGGAATAGCGCGGCCGTGGCTACGACGGGAGCACGGTAGCCACCGATCATGCTCCTTGACAACATTCCGCTTCGCTTTGATATTCACGCCGGTCGGTCGCCGGCGTTGACTAAGACACGGAGGTCGAGGCAGCCTACTTAATCCAGCCTAATCCCAATGAATCGCGATAAACCCGCTAGGCCGCCGCGCAAGAAACCGTGCGCGCACTGGCCGCGTGAAATCATCGTCGTTCGCAATCGGCGCCGCTGACATGCACTCGGCGCGCTTGCCCGGAGTCGTTCGTTTCGGGCACACCCTCGTCACACGCTGTCGCGGAATGACAGATGGCAGATAAGCCGATAGCGACCCCCACGCGGCCCTTCGTGTTCAGTGAGCGTGCTCTGGAAAGGTGTAATCGACGCGTGTACGGGGGAAGCTGTTTGTCTCTTTCGTCTGTTATACTATGTGACTTAACAGTGGGAACGATTGGCGAACTGTCAAGGATACGATTTAACGTGCCGTTCAAGGTAAGCGCGCTATTTCGCTCCATCAGCGCAGTAAGGCTCAACGGAATTTTTCCCCCTTGGTTTTGCGTTACCGCTTGTCCCAGACCACCATGTTCGTCTTTTTCGCTGCACGTGTACTACCGATGACTTGCACTTGACGTCAAAGGCGCCACGGAGGTGGCCCACCAATAGCTGCGCCAGAGGACATTCAGATCACGTGGCGATAAGCGGGTTACATAGGCGTGTACGTTTTGAGCGTGTTCCTGTTTTGCGAACACGCGTGGCGGCCGCTATGACGTCAGTGCAAGTCCTCTACACCTCGCGACGGAAAGCAATGTCTGGAAACAGTAGCCGGTGTTGGTACAGTACTTAAACGGAGGTGCCTTTCGATGGGCTGATTTTGTAGGCTTACGTGTGTCCTAGGTGGTGGTACCACAACACCGCAGCGAATTTGCATTTGAGAGAAAGAACTTTACTGCAACGCAGCGTTCAGCGTCGAGGGTATCCTGTGCCAGATTCACCGAGACCAGCTGGTTCGTCAGCTGGTCCGAGGCAAACCAGGCCCGCGACGTTGGTGGAGAGGAGTATGGGTAACGGCGGAATCCCGTCTGATACCGCAACTATATCCACCGGGCGACCATAAACTGACGGTTAACGTGAGCCCCGCCGCGGTGGCTCAGTGGTTAGGGCGCTCGACTACTGATCCGGAGTTCCCGGGTTCGAACCCGACCGCGGCGGCTGCGTTTTTATGGAGGAAAAACGCTAAGGCGCCCGTGTACTGTGCGATGTCAGTGCACGTTAAAGATCCCCAGGTGGTCGAAATTATTCCGGAGCCCTCCACTACGGCACCTCTTCTTCCTTTCTTCTTTCACTCCTTCCTTTATCCCTTCCCTTATGGCGCGGTTCAGGTGTCCAACGATATATGAGACAGATACTGCTCCATTTCCTTTCCCCAAAAACCAATTATTATTATTATTATTATTAACGTGACAAACCACCCATACACAGTGCTAAAGAATCACACACACCCGACGCGTGTGGCCACCTGTCATCTGTTGCCTTCTTGTGAAGCCGACCTAACTGTAGGTTGAAGGTACACTGAGGACTATTCCATGCAATTATTGTTATCAGTAAAAATTGATTCCCTGGCTCTCTCTGGCTATGTTGACGTTTGTCCAGCCGCAAAAGACACATTTATCGCCGAGAAAATTGAATATAAAAATCTTGCCGCCAGTTGATTCAAACCCGTAACATTCTTACCGAAAAGGACGGGATGCCACAGTTTTGATGTGAATGGCGGTGTAGCGTAGCCTCTGAGATCCGCGAAAAAAAAAAACGGTGTCGACGTACGCATTTTGCTCGCGAAATTGGCCGGTGGTAGCGACATCTTTATTTCTTTTTTTTCTGCGTCCTTTGTAGCTTATAAGAGCCCCGTTTTCAGTGAGAGTGGTCTCCTCGTGATTCAATACCGGGCACCAACCGTTCGCTCCCATTAAACAAATTTTTGTCCGCACATTGTCATCGTGCCTAACTTTTGCTGCTGTATTTCTTTCGAGCTGTATTCTCTGTATGTTTTTGCATTGTATTGTATAATCTCCACTCTTGCTATAGCCCCACCTGGGCTACACTATGTGAAAATAAATAAGTGCATGATAACGTCGAACCATATCGATACAGGCCAACTCCTATTTTTCCTCAGTGTTCTTTTAAGAAAACAGTTTTGCACATCAGAATTTGGACAGCTAAGTCGATTGTTTTACCGCGCAGTCTAAAGGATCTCCGCACTACCGCAGCGTACAGTCACAACGTGCTGCTGGATTGGCATAAGCACAGAAAAATACGTTTGGGCAAGTTTCCAGAAAATAACGAGAAATTCTCGTGCATCAGGCAACTGTGCAACTCCAGCCTTGCTTACGAACAAAACATTTATCGTGGAATCAACTCTCTCTCCTTTGAAGGCGCAGCGAGGGAAGTTGTGATGGCGCAGTAATCGAGGCAAACGCCCGTGGCCCACTTAATGCAAACGCGGTCAGTGTATTTGTGCTCACATTCCTTGCGCACATTGTGCATTCACGTCCTTGCTTGAAGTTTACGCAGCCATCTCTATTACGGCATCCTTTCTTCATTTCCTTTTAGTTTAGACGACTGATGTATATAACTGGCGTTAACTGTGAATGACCGCCCAAAGGAAATGAACCACCTTCCATATCTACGGGACAGTGGTTGGCGAAAAAAAATGAAACTTCAAATTCGCATCACTGGTGGCTGTCTACGACCCTGTGGTTTGCTCGGCAAGTCGGACCACCAGGGTGGGTTCTTTCCCACCGTATCTCAAAAGAAGAAGGTGTAAAGGACTCTCAAAGTGAGACATCAGGCCGTTAAAGAAGCGGCTAACGGAGATCTCTAATTTTTATTGCGTCCTGCCAGACTCTTCTGCACAAATATTTATCAGAATGTTTCCTACCTTTTGTGATCAGCAGAATAACACTAATAGCCCTGCACAGGTTAGAGCAAAAATTTATATATGCAACTACGCGTCGAAACGTTGTAGTTAGAGATGCGACAAACGTATGTAAAAGTTAAACTTTTTCTTCCTTCAAACAGGTTGACTGGAGTGAAAACGTTTTTTTTTCTTCTTTTCTTCATCGAATGTGAACGTATCTTCATTTTTTTTCTTTTTGCATCTAATTACCCGAAACAAAATGCCAACATTCACTGATGTATAGCGCATAAACAAATGAGAAAAGAAGCGCGCCTTTTTGCTAACGGTTAAACGCCGGAAAGCCTAGAGGCCAGGGCTATAAATCAGACGGGATCCGAGCGTGCAAAAAGGGAGCGGCGTGCGGCGCATTCAGCGGTCACCTCGCGTTCACGGGACGTCCCGCGGGCGCTTCGTGCGCCGGACTCGGGGAGAAGAGCGTCTCTTTTTGCAAATGCCACGCGCGTCCGACTGCTTCCGCGCGAAAGGGACGCCCGAGAAAAGAAAGCGCAAATCCGCTCCGCAAAGACGTCCGTCTTGCTCCGGTTCTGGCGGCGAGCGCCGCTCGCGACGACGACAAAAAGAGACGCGGGGATCGTAAAGAAAAGATGGGGAGGAAATGGGAAGGAAAAAAAAATACAGGGTGGGTTGGGTAGAGGCGAGACGCCCGGTGTATAAGCGTCTTGGCGGGACAGACGCTGCCGCCGCGCTTGAGGTCGCGGCTACGCGGAGGTGAGAGAGCTCGCCTTCATACGCGCGCCGGGATGGCGCCTCAAAAGCAGCGTTGTGTCCTCGCTTCCCGCTGCTGCTGCTGCTGCTTGCTCGCTGGGCCCGTAGACATAGCGGGGCACGCACACGAGAGGCCGCCAAAATAACTGTGCGGAAACGTCGCATCCTGCGCGGTCCGCCCGTGTATCTGCGACGCCCATTCTGAGCGGCCGGATCTGGAGTGATGTGATACGCCCCTACTCGAGGGACCAGATGGACTATACGCTGGACGCATGCTATAAAAGTGCGGGGTGCCCTTGGTGGGTATTAATCGTGATGAGCTGACCTCTTGTTTTGGCCTACTTAGTAGTCTGTGCGTCTCCAAAGTGAAAGCGTAGTAGTGTCCGGGATTTCTGAAAAACAGTCTTGCAGCGAGGGTGCGATTGCAGTGAACGTCTGCATGTGTACGACCTTGCGACTACAAACTGAGGCTTTTCATCATCATCATCATCACGGGACTAAAGGTTGAGCCCCCTGCAGGACATAGGCCTCTCTTAACGGCCTTCAGTTATCTTTGACAGCAGTTAACCCATGGCTTAGCAAATTTTATCAGCTCCTCACTCCATTTGAATCTTGGACAAGCCCGACTGCGTTTTTCATTGTTTTGTATTTAGTGAGGCATTTTAACTGATCTTCGGTTGTCAATTCCGCGCATTACATGTCTTTCACTTATCCATTTTCTCTTTTTAAATTTCCGCTCAAGTATATCTTTAATTCGTGTTTGCTTTCTGGTACACTCAACGTTCCTTCTGTCTGTTGTTGCTTCACCTGCCATTTTTATTTCTGTCGCTCGCTGCTCTTAGCCTCTTTTCTAGCCTTTTTATTAGCCTCCAAGCTTCGACCCCATGGGTGAGTTGTGGTATAGGATACGGCGCTTACATGCATCCAGTTTTGGGGTTACTGGTACGCCGCTGTTCATAACTTGGTAGAGACAGACAAATGCAGTCCACTGCATTCTTGTTCTCCCGCCGATTTATCTCTTGTGGTGCGTATCCTTAGTTCTCCCAAACCACCTGGTCCGGGCTCCGCGGCTCGAAACCGAAGCCACCGCCCCATCATGTCCGCGCCCTGCTTACCAACCCAGCTAACAAAGGATGGCTAGGAGATGGAAGTGCGAGGCAACATCGCTGGAGAAATCGATGCAGGAAAGGTGCTCTATTCTGATTTGCTTTGGAGATTTCAAACAAGGCCATGGTTACAAATAGCATAGTTCTGTGCATGCACAGCTGTGGGCAGGCTGAGGCTATGGGCAGCACAGGACATGATACAGCTGAGCAGCTTTCTCAAACTTTCGTAGCTGAAAAAAAAACGGGGGGGGGGGGGGATACAAACGAAAGATTTGAAAATGGATTTTGGAGCTATATGGTAGCGCTGGTAGTCTTTAAATAGGTTTTGTAATTATTCCGCTGTTTGAAGCGTGTTCAAACTTGCACGACCCTCTAATCACGTTATACCAAGGCCAATGTATGCACACAATACTTGTTTTAAATATCGAGTCCATTATTGCACTACCAAGCGCAATGACGCAGTCTTTTATCCCGATCCATTCGTATTTCTTCACGTCGTGCAGCAAACATAAGTCGTACGTTCGTCTGTTTTGGCCTACACCGAAGTGGTATGAAGAGGCCGATTTGACCTCAGACGACGTCGGCTAGAGTTGTGATTTTCATGTCCGCCCATCGAACAGTACGGACAGCGATGGCAACGCTTGCCTAAGCTTGTATATAGCGGACACAACATTGCTTTTGAAGTGTATGCCAAGAGGCAAAAATAGCATTTCGCTGCCGCTATCATTACGTGTTACAAGCCAGGCCTTCAAGCTGACAAGCATAATGCCTTAACTGGGGAAAGGAAAAACACGCACGTCAGCGTATTTTCTCATAGTGCGCAAAGCGCCCGGCGGCTTCTAAAGCAGACCGACAAGCCAGCCGCTTGCGTTTCCAGCAACTCGGGAATGGTGCATGTCACGCTACGCTCTTTATCGATAGTACTGAAGCGGGCGTGTAATGCGTGAGCTTACAAGACAGCGGACCGAGTCTAAAAAAAAAAGTGAATAAGTCCCGCATAAGTCCAACGAGGAGCAGCGACTGTTTCCAGCTCGCTTGAAGTCACCTCCGACGTCTTTTTTGCTGGTTTTGCGTGCATTGCCCTTCGCTGCGGAAAGGAGCCCGCGCCACTCCGGCTCGCAGCCGCGCGGAAACGAAAAATCTGGCAGTTCCGCGAGCGTATATATACCTCAGCAAATATAAATATCCGTTCGCGAACGCCTTCAGCGTCGTCTGTTGCTTGTCTCCTTTCCGAGCACCTCTTCCCTGTCTTCATTTTCGAGCTGACGGGAGAAATGTCCCCAGCGTCGACGTGACAGGCTCGCGCGTGTTTCCGTGTTTTCTACTTATTCGGCCCGGCACGCGCATACCTGCAGCAGCCACTTGGCGAGATTCCCTCCGATTCCCAATTCCCAAAACTATATTGGGCGCTGCTCATTGCATCTCTCTCTCCTCTCGCAGGGCGCCGCCTCACCTGGAGCGTGCCGTGACAGCGGACGAAGAGGAGCAGCACGAGTCCGAGAAAGTAGGTTAAGCAAGGGCTTAGACACACGCGGAGGGCGCGAAAGCAGCAACAAAGCCGGAATCTGGACGCGCCGGCTCGCTCGTCGGGCGCGCGGCGGCCGCCTCCGCAAGCCACGCTGCTCGGAGGAGAGCGGCCGCGCACAAAGGCGCAGAAAGCGTCTGGTTTAAATCCAGCGGGCCTATGTTTAGACCGGGCGGGAGACGGCCTCGCCTGCCGCGCCGGCCCGCGGAGGATTCACGAGAACAAGAAAGACAGACAGAGGAGGCGGGGGAGGTGGCTGCGTGTATACGGAGTGTACGCGAAAGGTGCCTGCCGCAGTCTGGGGCCCACAGTGCGCCAGGGGCAGCAAGGGCGCTACCCTGGCGCCGTGACCCCGGCCAGCCTGAACTCGCGGGGAATCGCCGCAGCGGGGCGACCAGGCCGCCGGAGCCTGTCCGTATACCTGCGGCAGTCCGTGTCGAACGCGTCGGGAAGACCCTCAAGTTACAACCGGAGCGAACGCTGGCAGCCTCTCCGCAAACGTACTTACACGGGGCTTCAAATCGCTGTTATGTCGCTGCTGCCACCTAACACCAGGATGATACGGTGCGGGCGAAATGTGCATCTGCCAGTCATTTCGCGACAACACCGTAAGCGAAAGATCAGTAAATCCATGTTTGCATTATTTCAGACATCATCGGCGGGGACGCAGCGGCCTTGCTGGGTTTAGTTGAAACTGCAATTGATGCTACACATACAGGGACGGGGGTGCGGAGGGCAATCGGCTACGGTGTTATCCTGCGTTAGAGCGATAACGAAACGCACCCGTTACGCCAAGACTGGTGTTGCCTAAAGACCTGAATGCGATGCGAAGCGAACGTTTGGGTGACGGCGATCGTAAAGCACGACCAGATGCGTAATGGTGGGTTGCGCCCGTGTTGTTTTTCTTCGTTATAACTGACCTTTCGTGCTATTAAGTATGCATCGGAACGAGATCACGAGTCTCAAACGAACGTCAAGCGCGAGCAGGGCTTATGCTTCACATGACAATTTAATAACAACGTAACTTTCATTCATCCGTCTCTAGTGCGATTTTCGGGATGGCTTAAAAGTGATGGTGATGAACTTTTATGGCGCAAGGGCGTCTGTGGCCAAAGAGCGTCATGGCACACGGTTTTTTCTTCTACTCAAGGTGGGGTCGAAAACCCATTTCTCAAGCATTTCACCCTAAATAAGCCGAGCACCAGGCAGGCAAAAGCTTGTACCCATTGTGTCACCGGTGGGTACCCGGCGGCAATTAAAAGAAAACTGGCAGGCAGTGCCCACGCAGGTGTGAGTACTGTTGCTATTTCACTGATAGAAATAGAAATCCCAAAACTATCCGGCATTTATTCGCCTACGTGCGCCCAGAAACTGCGGTAATGCGATTGGGGGAGCTCTGTATCCACCGATTCCTTCCGGTAGGATAATAATTAAGCGCAAAGGAACACACGCACGCAAAATGGATGAGTCAACGCGAGGTGACAACGTAATTAGCAATGAAAAAAAAAACAGAGAAACAATGAGGATACTTCTCCTTCGCACTGTGTCTCTTTGCATTCAACAAAACTCACACAACGCTTGCAGACTGCCCCAGGTAACTTACTCAGGACTGACTGCGGCTAGACGACGATTGGATATAGCGCAGCTGTCGTGTTCGCTGAAATTCTGTTATAATCATCTATATTTTACTTCCGTGATCCGCTTAAGTATCATCTTGCTTATGGCTGAATACCGATAGCCATTGGTGACGAACTGCCGTGTGGAAGATATCACCGCAGCTAGCTCTCTGCATACGCGTTTGCCTCTTCGAATTCTAAGAACGCGCGTGAGATTAAAATGGAGCGTCTGACCTCAGCAATTCGCGCCAGGGGGCAGCTATCGTCCTTGGGCATAGCGCGCTCTGGCGCGAACTGCTTTTAAAAGCCTCGTCGCGCTTTCTTTAGAAGCGTATCATCCTCGCTCCTGGCTCCGCAGCCGCGAAAGCGAGAAAAGAAGCGATCAGTTACGGATGGCTGCTGACAGTCAAGGCTTAAGCTGTTATTCTCCACACCCTAAGGGAAGTACAAGCTAGTCGCATCTATTATAAGCGCCCGAGGACCTAAACATCGGCATCCAACTCGAAGACTGATTAAGTTCCACGTAAGAAGAGTATCCCTGAAACACTGGGCGATCACCGCTGACAGGCCTAACGTTGCATCGGGGCGCATGCTGTATTTCGTCAATATTTCGTTGGGTCGAATATATAAGCTACCAGACAGGAAAGAAAAAGTTGGAACGGTTAGAAGTGGGGAAAAAATTGTGGACCTAAGCTTACTGGCTCAACCCATTAATCAGCGGAAGCTGATTGGCATTGGCGGCCGAGAGGTCTGGAATGGCAGGCCTGTTTCGACGTTTCACAGGCGACTGCCTGATTGGGCGTCTCACATACCTGTTTTGGCGTCCCTACACTCACGTGCATACTCGGCCTTCGGTTCGATCGCGTTCCCTGCACACTTTACGGACTCCAGGGCTCGCTTGCACGAAACAAATTACTTCCCAGTGTTGTCTTATTCGTTGTCTAAACCCCTCCGTTAGTTTTTGGAAAGGAAAGGCGCATAACTGGCTCAGTGGACACCTCAATCGCGCTGTGAGGTGGCGGTGGTGGCCTCCTAAATAACGCGCAACACGGCTGTCGTTGTACCCCCAAATGTCTTGCACTAAATGGCTTGCACAAACCTGTTACAGCTTTCGCTGTAAATGTGTCAGGGCAACAAGGTTTCTTCCAGCACTGAACAGTAAACGCGACGGGATGCCGCAGGCTGCAGAGCCCAGACGAGCAATATGACTCACTTTCCCGTACTGAGGCTGCGTCACTTCACGAGTCTGCGTGGGGCACAGAGTATTTTGCGTTTGCTTAAATGTCGCTCAACGGCTGTTCTATTCAGCTTTCGGCCGGCAGGTACTATCCGCGCATGGAGCGCGACTGTGCCTGTTATAGAGCTGATCACTTTTCGCCAGAAGTGGCGCGCAGTTCTCTACACTCTTCGAGGACGTCACACATAGAGCTGTGAGTGAACTCGGCCCAGCAGTGTAATTTCTTTCTGTCCGGCAAGTTGAAATAACGTCGCTTGGCTTCCACTCGGTTTGAAATGCCAGACTGCACTCGGTGTGCGGACTTCTCTGGGTGACCGATGAATTTCGGCCGAGAACACAGCGTACACAGTTCATAGCGTTGAAAATTACGAGCGCTGTATTCTTTATTGATGAAGGCAAGCCACTGCCAGCAAGTTGCAGCTAGAGCTACGGGGCTGGGGAGTGCCAGAAGCAGCGCGAATTTTCCGGTCAGGTGTATTCGCAATAAGAGGATGTGTAGCGTATATAAGCTGGATAAAAGTTCGCGGCTGGGAAAAATAGCACCTC
The DNA here is from genome assembly GCF_052857255.1 of Amblyomma americanum. Taxonomy (NCBI): domain Eukaryota; kingdom Metazoa; phylum Arthropoda; class Arachnida; order Ixodida; family Ixodidae; genus Amblyomma; species Amblyomma americanum. Next base: position 272,104,305 of record NC_135497.1, read on the forward strand.
GCGCAGCTTACACACGTCAAGGTGGCTACGCAGCTATGCACCGGACGACTCATCCAAAGAGGGCGTTGGGAAAGCGTATGTGCGCATAAATTGGGCGTTCTTGCATTTTCAGGGATTTGACCCAGCACGTCAGTATTCAGTGCCACGCAAGGCACCACGAATGCGGAATATGCGCTGTTGGTGACGGTACCAGCGTACTGTCAGAGCCGGGCAGAACGTCGTATTTTGAAGAAGCTGGGCTTCCTCCGGCGCAGCTAACCCAAGCATGGGCGCAGTAGTATTGTCGGCAGATTAGTGACGGTACAAAGAAGTAAAATAACGAAATCCGGCAGGGGCCGCTCGCGAGGCTTCCTATTTTTTCCAGTCGGATCGCTCAGACGTGACGTATTCACAGGAAGCCCCGCACGTCTCGTCCACAGATACCGTGAAAAAGCACCTGGAGGCGGCGTACATAATTCATGTCCCTTGGTCGACTTGCCCCCTCGCGGCTTTCAAAGCACGCGGCGCGTACGTGACGCTGGAGGAAGCACGCGACTCACGAGTGGCCCCGCGCGCACACAGGGGCGGTGGCAGGGCGCATCAGTCGCGCGAGAGGAGGCGAAAGAAACCGCGCGCCCAGGTCACGCGCGCTGCCAGCAGCAATACGGCGCCGATGCGCAAGTGCCGAGAGTGGCCCCGGCGGCCGGCAAAAAAGTGCAACAATTCTGTTTCCTGCTTAAACCGCGGCGGCGAGCGAGGCAGCCCGGTCGGAAACACGAATATCCGGCTTTCGGGAGTCGCGCGGAAACGTAACAAGGGCGCTGTCGCAATGGCGGGAAGGAAGGGACGCTGATGAGGCTGGGCATGCACGCTCGCGTGCGCTGCCGCCGCGGATCTCTCTCTCTCGCACGCGCGCGCCGCCTTCGTCAACAAACAGTAAGCGGAGCGCGCCACCGAAGCCGACCGCCACACCACGCGGCCGAGTCGGCAGGGGCCACGACTGCGGGAGGCGGCGAGGGCTTCCCAGGACGCCGGTGGACGCTGGGGAAACGTAGTGGCGGTTTGGTCTGAACTGGCGCTCTGGAGCTGTTCTCGTCCGGTTACATCGCACATCCGAGAGGACAGCAGTTCGCGGGAGCGCCTCCTAGTTCCCCTCGTCGCCGCCATGATCAAGGTCATCGTCGTAGGCCTCATTTCTCAACTGTTTAATGCCCTGCGGTGGGTCGCTTCGGGTTGTGTTTCGCTGCCAGTACGGTCGTCAGGTGACAGAAGGGCGAAAGGCACCGTGATGACTAAAAACCAAGACTTATTTACTTGGTATATGTTAGGCTTAATGTGTGCGACGCGAATCGGCTACTATGAGCGCCATCATGGAATCCAGAGCGCTTGCAGACGAAGGCTCAATGACGATAACGACACATACACTGCGCTGGGCTATCAACTTTGTGTGTGTCGTTGTTGTCTTTCTGCCTTCGTCTGCAAGCGCTCTGGATTCCATGATGACTGAAGGAACCCAACTAGCCCAGCAACAAGTCCTACTATCAGCATCAGCGGCCGTTCTCGTCTGCTCATGATCTTATCTACTCGTTAATGCATCATGGTTATTGATAATTACTGAAACGAAGAAGTGTGCACATGGTCACTTCATGGAAAGAAAGCTCGCAGACACGCGGCTAATTTGCTGTTGTTTAATGAGATTAAAGCTTACTGCAGTAACTTCAAATGCAGTAAACTTTAAAAAAAGAAAACTTAAGTGCTCCTTGCGATGCAAAACTACAGGCAGTGCCCAAATCTTTGGTCCATTATATGCTTGAATACAAACGGTTCTGTGATGATAGCCTAACCGAAAGTGATTCACATTGCCTTTCTTTGCACGGGCAGGATCCTTTCTTAGCACGACCCGCGCTGTACCCCCAGCCAGGCCCACTTCGGAACGAGAGTGACTCAATGCAGCAATTGAAAGGGCGGAGGAGTTGCTTTATTAATCACTACCGGGAGCTATGGGCGCGGCGCTGGGCAATTCGTCAGAACGAAACAGGGTGCACCGCCCTTTCCGTGAAACAGTGCCGCTTGATGACGAGCCCCACTCCGCGACCACGACACGAACCCGACACGCGCTCGTGAGCGAGCCACGGAGCGTGCCGCGAGAGAGAGGATGAGGGAGAGATGCGTTGCTCGATAGTTTCGCTCGGCGCATCTCTACCGAGCGCGGACCGTTAATGCGTTTTTAACAGACGCGTCGGGCAGGACAGCTTTTAGGTCACGCGACACAGCCGTCGCCAGACCGGGCGAGCACGCGAGGCTTCTCGCGGCGTTGTCGTCGGGGCCGTGCGCGCGCGGGGTCTGCGCCCGCGGGCACCGCGCCAGCGCCCGGGGCGATGGTTGAGGCTTTCTGCCGCTAATTCCTTGAGGTCGCACGCTCGATTCCAGCCCGATACGGCGGCATTCTAAAGGAAGGGGGGGGGGGGGGGAGAAAGGGTGTGCGTGTTATTCGCCATGGCGGCCACTTTCCACTAAACCCTATGTTTAGCAGGCGCGGGGTTTAGTCGACCCAACATAGGGTTCAGCGCTACGTCGCGATTTCCTTTCGGCCTCTTGAATGGCTTAAACTCGCCGGTTGTAGAGCTTGGTATATCGTCTGAGGTTAATTACTGCGGCGCAGAAGCAGAGGAGGCTCCGAAGTTTGATCGTTGTGTTGTTTCGCATGTTTGAGCTTGCCTGCAATGTCTTGCCGGCTAATCTTGTCACACGCGAACTCTTTACAAGCTTTGAGAACTTGCCAAATTTTTCGTGTTTGGGCAGGATTGTGGTAAGTCGCGGAAAGCGGAAGCGCAACCTGCTGATGTGAGGCTAGCATAACTGAATCGGAATGAGAGCGCGCGCTGTTTCACTATGGTGTTTTTTTTTACCTATGTTTTCGTGCATAAGTACATCATCATGATTGTCGGAGAGTCCGGTCTTGATTTCGGTCGGCAGGCCCCGCGTTGACAGTAACTACTTTGCTCTGCGATGAGTCTTTCGACTTTCCGGGCCCGGAGTGCCGTTGAACCCTATGAGCAACACTGCAGAAGAAGAAAGTGTTCTTTGGTGCAGCACATAAGCAGTGCATTAGCATCTGGCAAGTTCTATGCATGCAGCAATGAAGATAAATGAAGTCTTAAGGTCATGTTTTTCGGTTGCATACTATGAGGACATGGAAAGAGAAAAAGCAGCTGGGGAGAATCAGGTAACAGCACATCTGTTGAAGGAAGGGGGGAGAGATCGTGCTAGAAAAACTAGCCACCCTGTATATGCAATGCCTAATAACCTCGACCGTACCAGAAGCTTGGAAGAATGCAAACATTATCTTAATTCATAAGAAGGGAGACGCCAAGGACTTGAAAAATTACAGGCCGATCAGCTTACTATCCGTTGCCTACAAGGTATTTACTAAGGTACTCGCTAATAGAGTCAGGGCAACCTTAGACTTTAATTAACCAAATTATCAGGCTGGCTTTCGTAAAAGATATTGCACAATAGATCATATTCACACTATCAATCAGGTGATAGAGAAATGCGCAGAATATAACCAACCTCTATATATAGCCTTCATTGATTACGAGAAAACATTCGACTCAGTGGAAACAGTGGAAACCTCAGCAGTCATACAGGCATTGCGTAGTCAGGGTGTAGAAGAGCCTTATGTCAAAATACTGGAAGATGTATATGTAGCAACTGCACAGCTAATATAGTCCTCCATAAAGTCAGCAATAAAATTCCAATAAGGAAGGGCGTCAATCAAGGAGACACGATCTCGTCAATGCTATTCACCGCCTGTTTACAGGAGGTATTCCGAGGCCTAAATTGGGAACAGTTGGGAATAAGAGTAAATGGAGAATACCTAAATAATCTGCGATTCGCTGATGACATTGCCTTGCTGAGTCATTCAGGAGGTGAACTGCAAATCATGATCAATGAGTTAGACAGGCAGAGCAGAGCGCTGGGTCTAAAAATGAACATGCAGAAAACCAAGGTAATGTTCAACAGTCTAGCAAGGGAACAGCAGTTCACAATTGGCAGCGAAGGCCTGGAAGTGGTAAAGGAATATGTCTACTTAGGGCACGTAGTGACCGCTGATCCTGATCATGAGAGGGAAATAACTAGAAGGCTAAGAATGGGGTGGAGCGCATATGGCAGGTTCTCTCAGATCATCAATGGCAGTTTAGCAATTTCCCTCAAGAGAAAAGTGTACAACAGCTGTATCTTACCAGTACTCACCTACGGGGCAGAAACGTGGAGGCTAATGAACAGAGTTCAGCTTAAGTTAAGGACAACACAGCGAGCCATGGAAAGAAAAATGATAGGTGTAACGTTAACAGACAGGAAGCGGGCAAAGTGGGTGAGGGAACAAACGCAGGTCCATCCTAGGGACATCCTAGTCGAAATCAAGAGGAAGAAATGGGCTTGGGCAGGGCATGTAATGCGAAGGCAAGATAACCGCTGGTCCTTAAGGGTAACGGAGTGGATTCCAAGAGAAAGTAAGCGTAGCAGGGGGCGGCAGAAGGTTAGGTGGCGGATGAGATTAAGAAGTTTGCAGGCAAAGGGTGGATGCAGCTGGCAAAGGAGAGGGTTGATTGGAGAGACATGGGAGAGGCCTTTGCCCTGCAGTGGGCGTAGTAAGGCTGATGATGATGACTATGAGGACAGCCTATTTCGACCCTGAATCGATTCAATGAGAATGGTCCTGTAATAAGCCTTATTAAAGTTTTCTCCACTTCTTAAGCCGGCTTCACCTCGTTGCATTTCGACCCAAACATGACATTACTAGTTTTCAGTCAGACGAGGATAAAAAGCTAAACACGTATGCTAGTGCCTCACAATTGCGCGCATTGTCACGGTAACCACCTTGACATGCTCAAATATTGTTGCTGCATTGAGGTGAAGTCCGATTAACGTTTATGGAAGGGGTCTGTGAGCAAAACAGAATGTCGACGACCGCTTTTCCCTGGAATTGCGAACGCTTAGACGCAACTAGGAGTGTATGCAGCTGCCTACGCGGCGGAATGGCTGGACGTCTCATGTGCCTCCGGTGGGTAACTTTCAAAGCTCGCAGTGATCATGTACTACCTCGATGGAAAGACTGAACGCGAACAATCAGGCGCCAACACGCCCCGCTGTTTGGATTTATTTTCACCGCGCTCTTATTTGGGTGGCACGAAAAAGACGTTAGACTCGTCCTAGAGTACATCACGGATGAGTCTGGGGTCTTTTTTCTATCACCGAAGTAAAAACGCTGTGAAAAGAAATTGAAACAGCGGACAGTGTTGGCGCCGGATCGTTCGCGTTTCTTGCCATCGAGGTAGTACGCTGCACGCACATGGCGTGCCCGCGAGAAAGAACTCTGTCACCCCCCCCCCCCCTCCCCCCCCCCCCCTCAACTCTGCACCGCTCCTCGTAGCGACTACTTCGTGACGTCTGTCCCACAGGCTGCGGACGTGTGACACACCTCGCGCGGGAACTCGACACTGGACAGATGTGCGCTCGCCTGTGGTGCGCCATGATCGAGATGGAAGGCCCCCTGCGATCCATTACACTGAGAGGCTGTGCGACGTGTGCGACAACTCCCATCGGGCCGATCGCTTAGCAGGAAAGTGGTATACAGGTCAGGGCCCCGCTTTACTTGGTCTACGTATTTGCGACGTGCTGGTTTTAGGCTCACACTATCTTGAGTGCTTGCCTGAGAAGGACGTGGTTTCGACTGCGGTTATCAGCCCCTTAAGGCAAAGCTGTGGCGGATGGCTCTAGGCTAGATTTTTATTTTCGTCACGCGTGCATATTTAGTCGTGTTTACCGCGTGGTCTTGTCGAACGCATGTTAGCGAAGATTGGCCTAAAAGGAAAAGAAACAAGTCTGCGCCGAGGCATATTGTTTGGGTACAGCTTTTCAACTGCAGGCCTTAGCAGTCATAATGTGACGCATTGTTAGGCTTTGCGATACGGGCCGATGCGTTAGAAGCAGAATTACGATGCACTATTGAGATTGATTTACGAACAGGCTGGCGACCACTCGGCATAGCGCCAGGACCTTGGAGTGTGCAAGATTACATGCCTGAGGCTTGAGAAGATCGCCGCAGGTGTAACGCAGTATGCACAGTACTCCAATCACGCCAAATTACGGTGACATCAACGTACATTTTTTTTCCTTCAGGCCCAAGGTTTTCAGTGAACGGAACCGCCTGCCCGCTTCTGTCGTCTCCGTAGCGAATTCCGACTTGTTGAAGAGGCTTATTACTGGTTACGTACTCTATAGCTACTGTACTAATTTGCTCGCATTCTGAGCGTTTTAATTTTTATTATTCCATTTTGGCCCACTCTTCTCAGTAAGGCTTCGACGCTGAGTGTGAGTGAGGGAATTAAAAAAAAAGGAATGAATCGCCTAAGATTATCACTTTTATTTCTAAATTAATATTTTACGTAAAATGTAAAAAAAACATATAATCGATGTCCACATTAATTACTTTCACGAGACGTCTATAAACTATATAGAGTGGCAAGGAATCACTGCGCCTTATGCAAACATCAGCCAAGCATGTGCTGCAACCTCTGACGCCAGCCCATTCCTGTTGCCTATATATATAGGATGGATGTACTGATCTCGGTATAATGTCCGGTCTCTCGTTCAGTTACTGACATTCGCAGGACTACAATAGCAAGGCTTATCAACTAGCTACTTTGTATCATCGTTTCTGGCCAAGATGTGCCGTCTTTGCCTAAAGTAACCAATCAACGGGGTCTGTTTGTTGGTCATGCATCAGAGCACCCGTGGCATCTATAAATCTGTATAAGGTAAGGACAACCCCTGCCCTAACCTTTCGACACCTTTTGAGGGGAGCCGTAAGGGCTCCACTACACAGCAGAAAAGCAAACCCCGTTGCCTGGCCACTTTTGGCAAAGACGGTACGTGGCGCTGTTACCATGGTTAGGTTTTGGGGCACATCCGGACAGGCTTACGCCGCCGCTGGTTCGAATTCCTCCTGGGGCTATGTTATGGTAAAAATTTTTCGTTCTGGAAACCATTCGGCCGGAGAATTTCGCAATGTTTCGGATCAGATCTGCTTCGTCTTCGGCTTCGTGTTCGCCGCTGTTCCCAGACGATGTTCTCCTTTGCCGAGAATGGGAGCTAAAAGAGTTTCATGTTGCACCCTTCAAGGCACCATGTACAGGATTGTGTACAAAGCGAGCACGCAGCTTTTTGTGAGTGTGCTACACCTAGTAGTTATTTTTTTTTTTGTTGCAGGTGAATTCTATCGTTTGTTTCGTTTTCACTTATTGCAGCCTCGCATGGAGCTGTGGTAGCATCCTTCATGTCGTAAATAGGGCGGCTTTTTTATGCCAATTAGAGCAAGCATAAATAATATTTGACGAGACAGGGAGCTTGCTAGCGCGTCCTCCGCCATATTCATGCCGACAGATTTTGCTAATAGTTACAGCATAATTCTTCTTTTTCAGGATTTCAAATGTCATGTGCATCTTCGAAAAAGAAAATGATCCCAAGGATGTTTATTTGACAAATGCTGGCATTTCCGTGCTACAATTTTCTACCACTGAGGCACTTTGTAGGACGATTTGTAGATACCTATAAAAGATTAACCGTAGACGCTTTTCATTGGAGAACTAATGAATTGGCTTTCTGCAGGCCTGGATATACTATTCAAGGGGAAATGTTTTGTTTAAATAACAAGCGGCAGCTCAGCAGAAAGGGTTAAAAATAACGTGGCTGGGTGGAAAACGATGTGCCGGGGGAGTGTGCCCCCGTGTTTCTAGGAGGTGGTAAATGGTGAAGAAAATCAGGGAGTTCATTTGCTATTTTCTCAGCAACGCAGTCACCTTTTCACGCCCCCCCCCCCCAAAAAAAAACAAAGAAAACAAAAAACGTTCGTACTGCCCTCATAGGAATCGCATATCGATCTGTAGCATAGCGTCGTGCTTACTTTAATATTTCCCTTTAGTGTCGCTGAAGTTCCACACGAGTTTTGAGACACGTAGTAGGAAAGGGTCGGGGACTAATTTTGACTACCTGGATTTCATTAATGCGCACCAACTCGCTCAGTACAGGGGATTATTAAGTTTGGTCTTCGAAATGCGGTCATCGCGGCCAGGCTTCGCTGCCGCAACTACACTCTTAGCAGCAGAACACTTTAGCCTCTGCGGCGGATCCTGTATATGTATAGAATGTCATGCGAAAACTCTTAACAGAGCGCTTTGTGGCGAGGGAGAAAAAAGAAAAAGCTATCAAACGACGTACTACAGCGCTTTCATCGCACTAAAATTCCGTCCATTTCGCTCCCTTTAACCTGATCCACAGTCGCGCCCGCTGAGCGCATCCAGTCACTGGACTTTCGTTTCAAGACGAGCCCTTTTTCTCATGATCTTTCGTCCGAGCAAAAAGGATGGAAAAAAAGGGCGTGAAATGGGAAGGGCAGATGCCAGGAGCAAAGAAAACAAGCAGGAGACGGTCCCTTCTCGCCTACTTTTTTTTTTTTTTGCCAGACGAGCTACCCCCGCGGGAAGGGGGTGTCGCCACTCCGGCGAAAAGCCCTTGTTCCGGCCTCGATTCCTTCTGTTTTCGTGCGCTACACGATCGGGCATTGTACCCGAGGAAAGAGCGCGGCGCCAGCGACAATGGCTTTCTGAGCAGCTTTCATCAAATGGAAGCAGGCAGAAAGCGAAGACGAAAAGGGAATGAAAGAAAACCAATGCGTTGGCCACTGCGCGCAGAGGAGTCGGAGCAATGGGAGCAGGCAGGAAGGAGTACACCGAAACGGCGTGCCGTCCGGTCAACAAATGACCACTTGGAGAACAATGGGGCGCAGCGGCCGCGTGTCTTGGCTGCGAGTGGAGGAGGTGCAGCCGCGGCGCCGCGCAGGGAAGCCCACCCACCTTCCGGAGGAACAGCGGGGCGGTGATATAGCGTCCGTAGAAACGCCGCGGAAAAGACGTAATTGCCGTGCCGCCGGAGACAGCCGGGCACCCCCTCGGCCTCTGCCAGGGGAATCCGGTAACGCACAGCCCTGTCTCCAGCCCCTGCGCTGAGGGCCCTTTGAGCTCCGGCCCGGAGCAACCATCACGACAGCAGAAGCCGCGTGGCGCGGAGATGGCGGCGAGGAGAGGGGCCGCAGAATAGAGCCCCCCCTTCTCTCGCATTTTCGTTAAAAATAGGGGCGCCCTCCCGTCGTCTTCCCCAGCCTGAAGTTGGTGGCGAGGGGGCCTCGCCCGAGTTCCTCGCAGCGAGCAGTCGCCGCTCATCTTTGGACCCCGTGAAACGCTGAAACGTGTGGCTTCGGACAGGCACATTGCGAGACATCGCACCTCCGCGTCATTCTCCGACATCTTCGCTGTCTGGGGACGTTGCAATAGAGGGCGGGACTTTGAGGCCGCCTCGGGGAAGTTGCTACGACGAGTTGTGTACTCTCACCGCTTTTTGAAGCGATAATTAAAGAGAGCAGGCAAGTGAAAGGGATACTCTCAACTCCCGTTTACGATGGCAGACGAATGACGGAAAGAAGGATCATTGTCACGCGGCAAAGTTAATCGCTACAATATAGTTCTGAAAAGGTGAGTTTCGTAGGTGAACGATATTTCGGGCGTCACCTGCTTCATCAGTTGCTTCTTCGCGTGTACGCTCACTGCGTCGCGGGCGTGGCCGCTTCCTCCTCGTCAGTGGAGGAGCGCTTACGTCCTCGTTAGGCGGAATCGAAACGGTGAGGTCTGGGGGTCTTCATATCTGTAACGCGGTGAGGAACATAACGAAAAAAAAAAATTACGGAGGGCACTGAAGACTACTTACGTGCTTTGAACGTGAGAACCTTGTTTTTTTTTTTCGTTTTTATTTCTTTTGTATTTATAACTTTTTCCCCTCTTCCTTCCTAATGACACACCTACTCATTGGCATACAGTCGTAAAACAGCGCATATACCGGGTTCACCTTTCTTCACCAAGAAGCAACGCGGCTCTTCTGCCCAATGTGTTGCGTGCTCGCCTGGCAGTCTAAATTAAGCCCCGCGTTCAATTCCCCGCACCTTCGGAGGAGAATTTATTTTTCTTTGATACCACAGTGACGTCATCTGGGATTTTTTGGACCGCTGCTGCTGGTCAACGGTGACGCCGAGTTTCGTTGCCAATGAGCCATATAATGCTTTCGCATCAAATGAGTGAAACTCCGAGCGTGTACGACCATGGGCTTCCTCTGTGTAACCACAAATTGTGAATCACAGAGGCAACGATAATCGGAGATCCCGGAGGCCAGCCTTTACGCTCCGCTTTGGACGACAAGCCAACAGGCAACCATGTGTGCCCTATGCTGGTACCTGCGCTCTCGCTTCCCGCATCGCGCGGCCGCGGGAGTGACAGCGGCGCGCGGAAGGCGGAGGAGGGAAGCTGGGCCCAGAGCGAAGGCAGGTACTACACGGGTCGAGATGCGGCAGCGGCGGCGGCTACCATCGCGCGCTGATGAGACGACCTGATTGCCGTCTGGGGCGCCATTCCCGCAAGCGGCTGGGAAGGAGCGTGCGGCGGCCGTTGAACTTGGCACTGCCGCCCTGGGTGCGCGTTTTGGCGGCACTATCGCGGCCCTAAATATGAGGAGCGAAGCGGAGGGACGCCCTCTTTCTCGCCCTCTTTATCCTGCGCTTGTGATTTTTCGTACGTGCTCCCCGGTTAACGCTGTACACGGGAGAACACACACGACGCCGCGAGGAGGTGTCGAGGCCGCTGCCAGTCCCAGGTGTCCTCCTCCAGTGACAGCTTGCATGCTGGTCGGTCCCTTGACAGCCCCGCTGGCTTTTCTGCGAATAAAAAAAAGAAATAAAGAAAACACCCCGTTGCTTCATCCTTTTGCGCGCGCCGTCAGATATCAGATTCTGATTAACCATCGAACATGCGAACAGCCGCGCTTCCCTTCGTGTACCCTAAATAACGATTTCTCGAAGGGTGCCTCGGCCCTCCCCTGGCTTTCTTGGCTTTTCGTGGCTGCTTGTTATTGTTCAATGCGCCCATTTCTTCTAAACGCTGATGCTTGCGCTACTTCTCGATAATCTCACGTTTTCCAACAGCCAATGGCGCCAAGATCGCCGCGTTACTGATGCGCTATGCGCGTAGGGTAAAAATTCAGCGGATTCCCCCGAAGCGCGGAAAGCGGCGGGGAGGAGCGTTCTTGCCTCAGTGAACGCAAACCTTGATAGCAGCCTTCGAGGTAGCTTTTCACTCAACTTCAGTGTGTGCTAGTAGTTACTCCTCCCGCGGCACTTTTGTGGCACATATATCTTTGAGACAATCACGCTTCAGCACCCACGCCGGCGCATTACAAGTGTGAATGAAGTGTGGAGGGGAATATCAGCGAATATCTGGGCCTTGCAGTATTAAGGGACGCCTTTGCTGCTATTATTCTTGAAAATACCGCGTATAGTAAATTAGACGGGAAGTATATTCAGGAGCGAGTAT